>NC_134695.1:68270461-68577128 GCF_050947455.1 Rhinoderma darwinii | reverse complement strand
TTTATTAGACTTTTTCCCAAATGTGTAACTATTGTAACATTTGCACAATAGCAATCTGAAAAATGCAAGGTAATTTTTGGAATAATAGGGCTTATTTTTCCCGGCCAAGTTGTTCCCATCATGCACGGGCATTGTTGTATGAAGGTCATTTCAAAAAGCATTCGATGTTTTTATAGAAAAATCTTCCAATGTGAGTTTGAAATAAGAATAGTAAATCAAGAGGTTGTGCATCAGAATTGAGCTGTATGTTGCCTGCATTGTTTTTGGGGTATAAAATAATAGTAAGTAATTGGGATGCAGCGCCACCTATGATTGAAAGTGTGCCTGAGCCCATGGCTACCTGCAAACAAGTATACTAGGTTGGACAAATCCCAGGAGCCCGGTAGCCAATGTGCTTAGAAACTTTCTGCTGGCCCATAACTTTTTGGGTTGTTTTCTACTGGTCTATGGAAGTTCTTATTGTCTGGCTACTAAAATTATCAAATGGGCTACTAGAGTGGAGAAGTTGACTCCCCTGAAATATAATATTTTTGGGTCCGTTGCTTTCCTGTTGCGATTACATATGATCTTCTAGCTGAGCGAACCCAAATCCACGCTTAATTGAGCCACCACTTTGGCAGCATTGCCGATGGCGCCGCTGTTTTCCAAGTTACAGGTGATCTATGTTGCAGTGAAGTGTCACATGTCTGTTCTTCATTGGTCTGTATTACAGATGAGCGGAATTATCTCAGATTGAATTTACCGGCTCATAGGATATAATGGGCCAATCAATTTGCCAAAAGTGAACCACAAACATGTCTAAAGGATTCACCCAGTGTTTTCTTACAGTGGGTGGATTGCCTATTGATTCATAGACTTGAGAAACTCAAATCAGGCAATTTATTTTTTTCTAAAAGTTTTTGACCGCTAAGGGTTAACTCCTACCCCATAATAGTCTAGAAAGTTGAGAGGGTCAGGAGCATGGGTGTAGTGGGAACGCCGGTGTTTTTACAATAGGGAGTGAACATTTGATTGAGATGTATGGGAGAGAATGAGGTTACATCTGATTATCATTAGTATCTGTGACCAGTGATCACGCATTTCTTCCACAATACTGGAAGGACTAGCTGGAAAAAGTACGACAAAGCCTCCAGATCTGTGCAACAAAAGAAAACCGATTAAACCCAAAGAAACATTTTGTTTTGTTCTTGTTGCGTTAATGTTACTTTAAAATCCTGAAGCTGAAAAACATCATTATTGTCTTTGCTCCCGAAGCCAAGTACAGATGGGGAAGATTTGAGTCTATAATGGATCCTTTTGATAAAAACATCTGGGGATGAGACGAGTACGGCATGTCTGTCGTGATTTATACACATCCAGTCACACACAGACAATTATTGTAATTTTTTTATTTTTTATTGTTTTCCTCTGTTTGACGGGAGTTTGTAAAATCTCTCGTCTGCAGCCCCCGGTCCGAGAAGCCCTTCATTGGTGAGGAATCTTGTAGTGTAATTAACGGGAACCTTAGTCTGTATGGGATAGTAGTAAAAATAAAAAATGGGGCCATGTATTGGTGCGGATTCAGACTGGCATGCCACCATATCTGCCCACCCTATGTAAGGAAAGCCTGGCGATTGATCTACCAACTTCCCTTTATAAATTGCAGAAGAGAATGGGGACATGATCCCCAGCAGATGGACCTATCCAAGGTTTCTAAAAATTGGGCTCTTGAGTAGATGGACAATCATAAATGAAACCAAGAGACTGTTCCCAAGATCTTGACAGCTGAGGGGACAGTTGGGCAGTAGACCCAGAGGTTGACCCCCCCCCCCCCCCCTACCACAAGATAACCTTTTACTGACCCTGTGTCCAAGGTTTCTAAGTCTACCCTGAAGCAGGTTCACACTGGTAAAAGGGGTTGGGACCAGCCTAAAATGTTGACGCCCCGCCCCCCACTTCTTGGGTGCCATATGGAGGGCAACCATTCTAAACTCCTTTAGCAGATAGCTTCGTGTTTAGGGCACCACTTACACTCTTTTTAAAGTCCCTTTTTAAATAGATGCAAATAATACATTTAAGTACAAAATTTAGTTGATGGGTCCCCTATGTGACGTGTCGTCTTCACCATCGTCTCGCAGACACTTATTCGTGGTGACCTAACAAATGCACGTTCAATAACTCGACCTATTTCAGGTTCACATCAGGAGATGCGTCTAATTGTACTCATTTGTCATTGGGTTGAAAATTGGATCTGGCATTGTGCCAGCCGTAAGAGGGACGTCTCCCCCGGGGGATAGAGTGGTCTGAGGATAAGCAGTTATATAAATGCATTTAAAGGCTTAACACAAAGGAGATTACGGGAAGGTAATAACATTCCTCCAGACATCTGGATGCAATTGTTCTATAGCAGATAAAAAAAAATAAAATATTCAGACTATTAGTTAGACCTAGCATATAGATCAGACAAGGGCAGCATCGAGCAGCTGTACCCAATATATGTCTCCCATAATGTTCATCGCGTTTTGTGGGACAGTGAATTTTTTCCGTATACTCGTTCACCTAGATAACCACAAACCATGCATGTGCCAGTGGAAGTGGGGAGCATGGCTAGATAGCTCTGACTTAGCTAATTGCTTGCGATATGTTGGCCGGAGGTTCTATGGGAATATCCCTAAAAATATTTTCCCCTCTTAAGGAACCCCTACCCCTGCAGTAATAGTAACCGCTGTTGCAGTCTTCAGGGGCACCCCTAATCAAGCTCGGAGAAGCACCAGGGTTACACGGTAAGAAACCCTGATCTGTGGGAAACTTAAATTGACCTTTCATCTGGTCTTGTGTGTAGGCAAGGTGGTCAAACAAAACTTCAAGAATAGAAATTTGCCTCAAACAAGACCCTTTATAACTACAAGGAAGAAGTGTCCAAGAGAGTGCCAAAGTCAATGATTTCAATATGAAGTTGACTTGAAACGCGTGTGTACATTTACATGGAGGATGACTAGAATTTTATATGACCTGGCACAAATGGCCATTGAGCCGATCAGAAACAAAGCGGTCCAACCTTTCAAAAAGTGACAAACTTTTCATTTAAGGGCATTGGGGTGTCCAACGACACCAAGAAATTAAATTTAGATTTTTTTTTTTGCGGGGGGGCGGGATAAACAGGACTGGCGTCCGCATCAGGCAAACTTGGGCAGATAACGGGGATCCCTGAGCTTGTAGTGCACGTTATCTGGTTAAACATGCTCTACCAATGTCAAGCTAAGGGTAAAGTCGAGAGGGTGCCCAATGTGTCAATGTCATCCAAGTACCCACATAAACCTGGAGACGGTCCTGAATTTTTCTTATAAGTATTAAATAACATAATGTATTGATCGTCCAAATTACATTAAAAGAATGTGTGTGTGTGTATGTGTGTATGTATATGTATATATATATATATATATATATATATATATATATATATATATATATATATATATATAATATAAAATTATGTTTTTCTTTTTCCTGATTTATTTTTTAAGTTATTAGAATTTAAATGAAATGGTAAGTGTTCATCCATTGTGAAGATGTTTTTGGAGCAATGCTCGTAGAGCCGATGGACTGTTCTGTCACAACATGGAAGGTGCTAAATCCAATGATGGGAGTCTCCGTCTTTTAAACTGACATCACCAATCTATTTCCTGCTCAGATTGTGATTAGATCTGGAAAGGGTCAGAATTCATATGTTTGGCGGAACTCATTTCAGGATTTGACATTAATGTCTACACAATAGCGCTTTTATGAATTTCTATTTGGGAGATGACAGCTGATAATACGAGTCCCTGTTATGCCAACAAGGCTCTGGCCGCCAGTGGAAATTGAGTTTTCTACTTGAAGTAGAAGAATAACACTTTGTCATTTTCATTGTGGCCCGAGACACGACAAAGTCATTATAATACAGAAAAGGTTTCCTAGTAAATGTTGGTAATTTCCCAGTATAATGTCACGGTCTGCTTCCAAGGGTCTTGATAATAACATGCAGGGAGTTTGTCATGGTCTACCCTAACCAGCAGAAGACCTAGAGGAGATTGGGCCCAATAGCAAGGGAAAACTGGGGCCCCCTTCTGGTGGAATTTCATTTTGTATTATACTCCAGAGCTGCACTCACTATTCTGCTGGTGGAGTCACTGTGTACATACATTACATTACTTATCCTGTACTGATCCTGAGTTACATCCTGTATTATACTCCAGAGCTGCACTCACTATTCTGCTGGTGGAGTCACTGTGTACATACATTACATTACTTATCCTGTACTGATCCTGAGTTACATCCTGTATTATACTCCAGAGCTGCACTCACTATTCTGCTGGAGTCACTGTGTACATACATTACATTACTTCTCCTGTACTGATCCGGAGTTACATCCTGTATTATACTCCAGAGCTGCACTCACTATTCTGCTGGTGGAGTCACTTTGTACATACATTACATTACTTATCCTGTACTGATCCTGAGTTACATCCTGTATTATACTCCAGAGCTGCTCTCACTATTCTGCTGGTGGAGTCACTGTGTACATACATTACATTACTTATCCTGTATTATATTTCTGCTTGTTGTCAGACACCAACCACTAGCAGCTTAACTGAGCTCCTATAATGCAGAGGGACAGTTCGTTTTTCCTACATCAGATTACTCTGGTGTAATAATTACACTTTCTAGCGCAGGGAATGATGATTTCCGTCCTGAAGCCTGCAGAATTGTGAATGCAGCTCTGAACTATAATACACGTATTTACAAAGTTATTCACTGGTGAAGCTCTGACTCATTGTTAGATTGTGTTTTTACAACGTCTGCCTTCAATCCTTTCATGTCTCCCATGTTTTCTCAAGAATGCTTCCTTTCCCTGCTCCTCGGCAGTAAATGGTGTGAATATCCTCTGCTGAGGTCTTCTACGTCTCCCTACCATTATCCAACTACGACAGGGCAATGACCATGAAGGGGTTAACTCTTCAGTATGTGAAATCAGATCTCTTAACTCATAGAAAGTTATTCTTGTAGAATTGTCCCCTAGGAAAGTATTTATGGTATAGCGCTAGTCATCCCCTTGACAAGCCAGCAATAAATCTTCATTACCGAGGTGGGATATAAATATACCTGTATTGTAAATGAAAGTCAGATGGGGTGAGCTGTCATTTTAGATTACGCCCTCTAAAAACATGGCCTGCTCTGCACAAAAACACAAGGTCACTTCTCAGAGCCGGCCCTCAACCCTTCCTGTGAAGGCCACGGGTGTTTCGATAAACATCATTTTGCTTTCTCCATAGCTAGCGGGCCCACAACCCGTTACAGCATCACAGAATATTTTTTACTCCCTATTCAAGAATATTTTTTAAAAATTAACCATACGAAAAATTTCCGGTCTACCCGAATACCAGCATCCATGTGTGTGCGATTCCCACAATGTGATGAAAGGGCGGTGACAATGAAAATATTTTTGTTTGGCCCTTGAATTTTTGGGGTGGGAAAAATAGTCGCTCCTCAGAAATAATTGTTTACGTATTAGGGCTTGTCCGGAATGGCGGACGGAAAATACGCAGCAGAATACAGTAGCAGCAAAGTGGGTGAGATTGAACAAATTTCATCCGCATGCTATGTAAAAATTTCCGACCAGAAATTTACCTGCGGCACGTATTTTTCACACCGCAGTATGTCGACTCCTGCTGCGGAAAGTGGACTGAATTGCTGCGTTTTTCAGAGGAGACGTCACCATCCCCCAACTTTGAGAAATTATCTGCAGTAAAAAAATGGAGGAAATCATTTGTTTTTTCTACAGCGGAAAGTCTGCTACTTTCTACAGAATTGCTGCCGAAAATTTCTGCAGCAATTCCGTTACGTGTGTACAAGCCCTTTGACACAAAGTATATGTGTGAAAATCTAGCTATAAAAAAAAAAGAATATCGGCAACGTTTCCCCTAATAATAAGGTGATCATTATTATAATACAGCAGGCTGTAAAGTGAAATGCTTGTCTGGATTATAACCTGTTGTGCTGACCTCTAGTGGTCAATCTGAAAAATTGAATATTGCAACATTTATTTCATATAGATATCTAAAATAAAATATTAAAAACACCACAAAAGAAAATGATTCAAACAAAAATTCCACCCTTTAAATACCATGGTATGTATCAAAACTAAAAAATGTTGTACTTGGTTTCTTTCCGCAGTCACAAGTCCTGGTGTGCATGCGAATGGGATGTAAATGAAATGATGGAATTGTCTGTACACGCGGCGGCGCTCGGGATACACGATGTTCTTGAGTGCAGACCCGTCAGACAGGAGCTGGCTCACCATTTAGAGAAGTGGCGCGCCGTCTGGGACCGACCTATTTCTGAACGGCTAAAAGGGTAAACGCTTTAACGTCCATCGCCTGATGTAAATGGTGCCGTTTGCAAGTGAGTTGTTATTTTGTTGTCGTGGTGGTGCAAATTCCGGGAAAAGGTCACTGGCTGGCCATTACCCTAATCCATTCAATGATTGTCGTAAGCAACAATTCTTCATCTTAGAGATTTTTGCTTCATCCAAATCATGTCGAAAACACAAAGAAGCTCGTGGGTCATGGCAAAAATCCAGATGTAATCACTGGGATTGACGTTTGTGCTATATTAAAATGTAACTTTTTTTATTTCAATGGTTTAAAATGTGATACATTATTACTAAAAAGGATTGAGTCCAAACTCTGAGTACCTGGGGCATGAGGCGGAGCGGCCTCATTAGATCCGCAGTAGAATATTTTGCAGTATTTTTTTTATACAAATTCAGATCATATTCCAAAAAAGACAGACTTGTACATAGTCACCTTGAAGCTGGGGGCACTAAAACTTGGTTGGCATCCAATCTGAAGGGAACGCATAGGTGTGGAGGATGTAAAGCATGCAGCTCCGTGTGGAACCGTAAAACTTTTAGGAGCAAAACAACTGGAGAAACTTATAATACGAGATCTTTCATACACTACCCCTTTGGTGAGGCAGTTTATCTCATTTCCTTTGTATGTGAGACCCAATATGGTGGAAAACTAAACGAGAGTTTAGGCGGAAAATTAGGGACCACATAGGCGACCTCAACAGGAAGCGTGATACCTCGGTCTCTAGGCATGTCTGGGAGTGCCACTCGGGGGACCCGATGGTCCTGAAATTTCAGGGGATGGAACTAGTTCCATCACCAGCCAGAGGTGGTGATTGGGATAGGCGGATTTTACAGAAGGAGGCCCAATGGATTTTTTAGGATGCAAACCATCAAACCATTGGGCCTTAATGAACAAATGTCCTACCTTCCCTTTCTCTAACGTTCTGTACCTTGTTGCAACTTGTCTTTGTTGCTGCTCCACTTCCTATTTTTACAACTATGTATTGCTAGCATATATCTCCGTTGGCTCTAATGTATGCTGATATACCTCTTTGTATGCGATACCCTTATTCCACCCATTTGTTTCTCCTTCCATTGATATAGGTACTTTATGAATTAATGAAGATAGACCTGTGTTGGTTTATCACATACATATGTTCCCTTTTCCATAGGGGCATCAATACGATCCTCTCATTAGCATTACAACCCATTTCTCGGGTTTTAATTTTGTGAACTCTCCTAAATTAAACTGATGATCCGTCACTCACCTTGGCTCCTTCAGTGTTGTACAGCGTTGTTTACATAGCCGCCTGAATCTCCCCCCGATACCATTGATGCTGTATGCATCATTTCCATTGGTCGCGCCGTCACCATGGGGCCGTCCCGGTCTGTGGGCGTCAGTAACGTACGTCTTAATCACCGATTGGTTCAGGTCCAACTGACGCGATCAAGGTAGGTGGGGCTATAGCCGTATGAGGCTCTATGGTTTCTCCGGCGCGCGCTTAGACCAGTCATCGGTGTCTAGTGCACGCCGTTGATATAATAATACTTCAGCATATGTGCTGAGCGGTAGCTAGTTAGAATCTACGCCGGAATCTTCCAGTATAACATGTGCTGACCGGCAGTTAGACAGATCAAGGCAATTTATACCCCTGAGGACACTCCTCTATATGTATTTAGAGGCGCAGAAACGCGTTGGGAATTTTGCTTGTTTGTGGCAACCAGACAAACGATGATTTATTTACTACGTTTGTGGAGTTTTGTCGCGACGGGCCAATCATGTTCAAACTATCAGAGACCCTTTCAACTTCGTGTTTTTCAGTGGTTGGCTACCGTTCTCACTCCATAAAGCATCTATGATCTGTGTTGCCAACGCCTGTATTCAGATCCTTGGCAATTAGTGCCCTATTTTTTACATAAAATATTGAATAAATTGTATTTTTTAACGTTTAGACAGGCAGTGTATTTTCAAATTCAGATCATACAATCGGTGGAAGCTGCGCCAAAGTGCATTGCTGCTTATCCCGAACGGTATCCCTCCAGAGCACCTTACTATTCAGGGGTGCGACCATAAAATGAGTGCCCCAAGTATAGCCAATATCCCGATTTGTCGACCCTAATTGTCTTCAAGTCACGGATGAGTCTCTAACGGTGGCCGTCAACATCTACCGGTCTTTCCTGGAACCAGCCATAGTCCCTGTCTAGGGTTTCATGTATCAAGTTGTGAAATCTCTGTTTCAAGTGGCCCATTGTGATCATTCCCACCCCCTATAGATGCCCAACAAGGGCTCTTCCTCGCCCATCGTTGTACAATGCCATCTAATCTGGGTCAATGGGAGCAACGTATGAAGAGCTTCAGGTTTGTAAACTCTCCTTTGAACCTGGAGAAAGTGGAGACTCGTGGGGTAGAAGATTAAAGGGTAGGACAATACTGTTCTGGGGTAGATCCATACCTGCAGTGGTAGTATAGCAATAGGAAGTTGTTTTACAGGTCCATGAGTCCCAAGATATCAGGTAGTCTAGTTCTTGTTGTGTGGGTGGTAGTGGCCAAGGCTGGAGAAACACCTTAAGAGACAGTGTCATCACAAATATTTTATTTATATGTTAAAGATGTTAGTGCCTTAATATAAACGTTTATTTTCATTTGTGTGTTTGTGTTTTACTGTTTCTTTTTTTCACACTTTTTCTTCCCTATGGGGGCTGCCATTTTTTGTTCCATTTCTGTGTGTGTCGATTAACGACACACACAGACATGGAATACGGCAGCCACAGTCCCATAGGGACTGCGAACGGCTCCCGTCCCATTGACTGCCGTGTACGGCGTCTGTGTGGGAACTGCGCATGCGCCGCTCCCACACAGTCCTATTCGAAATTGGCGCCGTCCGGCGCCATTTTCCTGTGGACCGGAAGTCGCGGCCGGACAGTAATATTACTACTTCCGGTCGCGGCTTCCGGACAAGTGCACATGGGACAGCGGCAGCAAAGGGAGCGGACGGGCCGCGGCGGCAGGAGCAGGTAAGCGATTTCAATGTATGTTAGTGTTTGTGTGTGTTTACTACTGCATGTAAACCTACTACACTGTGGGTTACCTCAAAAAATGGCGACACACAGTGTAGGAGGTTAAACCTTTCAAACCCCTCGTTTATCCCGGCACTAGCCAGGATAAAGGAGGGGGGGATGCTGAGCGCTCACTAGAGCGATAGCTTTTAACCCAATGTTGCAATGCTGCAATTTTGGGAACTAGCTCCAAACAGCTCCATCTAGTGACCAAAAATGGGTAGTATTATAAATTTGAAAAAATTTATAATATTTCCTGACTCGCGAAAAAAATAAAAAAAATTTGAACAATGTTTTATCACCCACACACTAAATGTTTAAATTTTTTAAAAAAAACATGTTTTTGGGGCGACACCATGCGAGAGAAAAAAGTGCTGTATCGAATTATAACAATAGGGAAACACCAGTATATCATTTTTGCCATTGGGTTATCTTGTGTGTGCCCATCTATAGATAATATTGGAGTGGGTGATCGGATTATTATCTAAGTCGTCTATGTCTATTTGGAAATAATGTGGCATCGGACCTTCTTCTGTTCATAATCTTCACTTGGCATTATGGCACCATCAGCATTTTCATCCAAGCTTTATCTACTCCGATATAGTTTGGTGAGGGTCTCATTATAGTCTGTAGGGGTCTATATTGTTCTTTGTACTCTGTGTGGTATGGTTGATCGTCTGCCCATATTTTGGAGTACCTAAATGGCAAATTGGCACTGCCAGAGGACTCAACAGCTGAGGAGGACTATATATCCCTTTCCTCTCAGTTGTAGACCTCCAACTTCTCCAAACATTGGCAGATATTGATGTTTAGCCAGTTGATAAATGTCTCTCGCTAAAGGAGCACAAAACCATATAAACGGATGGCTTACACGAGATGCCCCCATGGTGGGCACAGAGACCTCATTAGTCCAAGGCTTGGGTCTAGAAATAGTTCTTATTTGGTAATGGTATGGATAGTTAAATCTTCACCAAATCAAGCCTCCTACCTCCATGCTAGGTACCATGTGTTAGGTTTGGGGGGCCCAAATCCTATTCTGTATGGCTATGTTTCTTTTCTACTATTAAGAAATAAATTCTGAAGACCATCTTAAAGGTTACCCCAGGAATTTATTGACTTTAACCAACTTCTTCCTTTCTTTTTCTGATGTTTCTAAGCCGCTCACGCACGTCTGTTACAAAATTAGAGAAGATAAAGAATTCCTCTGTAGACTTTGTTGTCCGACATAATTTCTTGTGAACACGTAGTAATATCAAGACTGCGGTCGTCTTTTCTGAAATACTTGGCAGCGCTGACCTACAGTACTATCTTTTTTACAGCAGCAAACCGGTTCATTGTGTCGTCTGAATCTTATAAGACGTAAAAAGCGAAGGATAAAGTGTCAGGATCCGTACAGAATACAGCTGCAGTACCGTGCCACCTACGTCACGTCCGTGAGTGGTCGCATGAGTCCCATGACCGCTTGGTGTGACGTCATTGTTGAGAACACGTAATCCATGATTATCTACAGAGGGCACTGTGGCAGCATCTACAGAGGGCACTGTCATTATCTAGGGGTGTGCTGCATTATCTACAGAGGGCACCGTGGCATTATCTACAGAGGGCACTGTGGCATTATCTAGGGGTGTGTTGAATTATCCACAGAGGGCACTGCGGCAGCATCCACCAAGGGCACTGTAGCACTATCTAAAAAGGGTCTGCCCAATCTTGACGTGTGCCAACTGAGCCACTGGACTGCATTTAGCGACACTTAAACTGGAGAACTGGATTGTTGAAATAAGCACGTGGAGAAATATCTCAAATTTTAAACCTACTACTAATGTAGTATTGTTATTATTATAGTAATGTAGTATTATTGTAGTTCAAATGACTAACTGATTAACAATAATTTTGTATTGAATCAAATTTGAAAGTAATACGGCCCGCCAACTTCCCATTTTTTCTATATGTGGCCCACTTACCCGGCCGAGTTTGAGACCCCTGCTCTATATCATTAATAAATAAGCTGAATAATAGTGGTCCCAGCACGGACCCCCGGGGTCACCACTTATAACCGGGGACCATTCAGAGTAGGAATCATTGACCACAACGCTCTGTATACATGTGGAGCTGCCCAGGGGCCCTGCAAACAAGTGGCCCCAATGCGACCTTCCAAGGAATATAATTTTTCTTCCTGCCGTCTAGTTCATAGCGATCCACCAGAAACCTGGCACAATGTTTAGGGATTCCCTACAGAAGATTGTGACGGGCAGATTACTTGCCGGAGAGTAAATCGCCAGACGCTGTTCTTTGCTGTGCCAGTCCACCTTACCGAAGACTGGGCACTAAGTCATCTGTGTGCTGTCAGTCCTAAGAACCAGACAACCTGACGATCTGTTTGTGTAATAAGCTCCTTCATGTTCTGTTTTTCAGGAGCTCCTGGGAGGTCTCTTTCTGCACAGTAGCCGGCGTTCCTGATTGATGAGCGTTGGCCAAATTTGAGATCTTTGTTGCCCGAGAGCTTTTCAGCTGTGCCGAGGTGAGGAACTCAAATACCCGACAGAGTTTTTAGTCCGACATCAATAGACTGTCAAATTTCTCTTCAAAAGTGATGACAAATAGCGAGCTCTCCGGACTAGTGCGGCCTCTTCATCAGGCAAGGTTTAACACAAAATCACAGATGTATACACAAAAGGACAAATACCTAGAGTGATAGATGAGACGAGTGATGTAAAGGTTTCAAATTGCTTCTTTCCCCTTCAATACGAGGTCCTCTGAAAAATGAGAGTTGGAATCCGATTGATTTCTTTTAGCAAGTGCGCCACATTTTCTTTGCACTCACTTTTGAGAGCTCTTCCCCACTGATCCTAACTCAATATCTACGTGCAGACAAATTGTCACGTTGCACGGTGGAGGTCGTCATATAGCTTTAACCTAATGCATGGTACAATTCTGTTGGTTGCTATGGGAAACAGTCAACATGATTGTTTAGTTAAGCTCCTATAATGTGGGACAGGGGGAGTTTTTCCATACAATGCCCGGTCTAAAGATGACATTTCTAGGATGAAAATAATCAGACATTGTTGTGGGCAGATACTGAACAAGCAGGGAAGCCTGGGGGCTTTCAGCCTGCACAAAGGGATTGCATCTCTGAGATATAATACAGGCTGTAACTCAAGATGAGCACAAGATAAGTAGCCTAAAGTGACTCCACCAGCAGAATAGTGAGTTCTGCTCTGGAGTATAATACAGGATATAACTCAGGATCAGTACAGGATAAGTAATGTAATGTATGTACACAGTGACCCCACCAGCAGAATAGTGAGTACAGCTCTGGAGTACAATACAGGATGTAACTCAGGATCAGTACAGGATAAGTAATGTATGTACACAGTGTCTCCACCAGTAGAATAGTGAGTGCAGCTCTGGAGTATAATACAGGATGTAACTCAGGATCAGTACAGGATAAGTAATGTAATGTATGTACACAGTGACTCCACCAGCAGAATAGTGAGTGCAGCTCTGGAGTATAATACAGGATATAACTCAGGATCAGTACAGGATAAGTAATGTAATGTATGTACACAGTGACTCCACCAGCAGAATAGTGAATTCTGCTCTGGAGTATAATACAGGATATAACTCAGGATCAGTACAGGATAAGTAATGTAATGTATGTACACAGTGACTCCACCAGCAGAACAGTGAGTGCAGCTCTGGAGTATATTACAGGCTGTAAATCAATATCCGCACAAGATGAGGAATGTCATGTATGTACAGTGTAGCTTAGTTCTATATGTAAACTGTAGGCTAGAATATGAATCCAAAATGTTTAATTTTTTTTATTTTTGCTTTACCTTTTTGCTACCGACTTTAAGCTACATTGTGTCTTCTACTCTATTCTCATCCAAAGCTAAATTCTGTTTTTTAAAGCAGCATCTAATAACCCCTTCAGTGCTAGATTTGCTGTTGAATTTTGGGAGGTTAAGTCCAGTCATGAGCTCAAGCCTTGGAGATTTTCCTGTCCATTATATTAGTGAAACCAATGTCTCCTTCACACTGAACAGCTCCAGCCTTTATTTGATTTGGGCCGGTGGCAGTCACACGCACGTCTTAGACTGTTCCGAACTGTCACAATTAATAGTCTGAGCACAAAGCATAAAACCAGCATATTGATACTGTGCACGTCCTGAGTCATATGCAAGGACTTGGGCTGCATTTAACTGTCTGAGTCATGAATGTGAGCAGGGACGGCTTCAGGAACATTCTCATTTAGGGTATGTTCACACTACTTATTTTCAGCCGTTTTTCGGGCCGTAAACCCCCCCCCCCTGAAAAACACCCCTGACATTACGGGGGGCTGAACGTCTCCAAACATCTGCCCATTGATTTCAATGTGCAAAAACGATGCAGGTACAACGTATCCTTTGAAAACCGCTCCGTGTTTTACAGCCGTTTTCAGTTTAGTGTGTGAACATACGTCAGGAACAAGGGGGTTGGATCCAGCGCTGTAGATGCGATGTCTGTTAAAACGGGAATCTGTTCCCAAGTTTTATTTTGTCTTGGTTAAAAACGTAGCGTGTGAACATACGCTCGGGGTATGTTCAGACTGTTAACAAAATACGGCTGAAAATCCGGAGCTGGTTTCTAGGGAAAAGAGCTCCTGATTTTCAGCTGTTTTTTAATCAAAGTAGCGTTTTTTGTGGCCATTTTTGGAGCTGTTTTTCCATGGAGTCAATGAAAAAGTCTTCTTTTTACGGGGCGTCTTTTTACGTGCCGTTATTTGAAAATGAGGCGTAAACAAATGTCCTATCAGAACAGAACGCCGTATCTCCCATTGAAATCAATGGGCATATGTTTGTAGGCGTTCTGCTTGCCGTTTTTCAGGGCGTTTACGTGTGAACATACCCTAACGATTACCGCATCCCACAGACTGAGTCTCCGAATCTGTTGACCACTATTCACTGGAGTCCGTGGAATTGATGCTGCACCTATAGATTTCTGTAACGTATGTAAATCAAGCTCAATCGCTGCATAATGAAAAGTTCAGCAACTTTCTAACGTACTTTTTGTTTCAATTCCTTGACATTTTTAGGATCTCTGCTCACTGTCCGTGAATGGGGAGCATTCTTGGTTATCTCCAGAGGCTTAAAACGTTTACAGACGTAACACTTCTCACAGCTGAGAGTTTGCTACAGTCTAGACCATCCTCTTTAAGATAAACAGCCTTGGCTCCAGACTGATACGTTGTACCTGCACTGATACATTGTAGCAAATTATCCAGACAGGAGAGCGATTTGTTCTGTTGATGTGATTAGCTTCCATAGGATTGACTAGACTGGATACAGTTGCAACAAACTGTCAGCTTTGAGAAGTATTTGGTCTGCAGGACCTTGGAATATTATGTCTGTAACATTTAATCCAGAAGCGCCCCCCCCCCCCCGTTAAAGGGACACTCAACCTAGAATTTAAACGGGGGAAGGACAAAGTCCTATGAAAGCTTCTAAATTGCCGAATAGAAAGACAAGTTAATCTAATGCAGATCCCCTTCTAATGACAAAAAATATGGGTTTTTACTAAATGGGCGGAGCTTAGCTTGCTCGGTCTCCATTGCAGACGGAGCAGGGGGTGGGATTTGTTAAGCCCCTCCCATATCCTAAAACGGTTTACACTGGGAATTTATTACCATGATCGTTCAGGACTTATCAAGTAGGTGTCTTGAATACTCAATGACTATTAGGGGTAGTCCTATTAGGACAACCTCTGTCCAAAGTCCCTATGTTGACGTCATAGAGAGGGCCCCATTCGTAGATGGGACAACCCCTTTAACGATGTCTATAGCCGGCTTGACTTGTGATATGGGGGGGGATACATCTGATACGGTCCAGGTTGACGGACGGACAGATGGATCTTCTCCTTTTTCGTTGGCAAACGAAGCTTGAAAATGATGACCTCATGAAAGCAGAGCCTTACAAATGTGAGGGAATAATGGTCTCGTAAATGAGATTTAGGAAAAAGTTGGAGAAAATTGAGCAAGAGTCTTGGTTGAGTTATCGGAGACGTCTGAAAATGTCCAGAGCAAAGTGTTCTGCTTTGGTGTGACAGATTGCAGAGTCGCGGGCAGCTTCTACGCCTTGGTCACATACATTAGGGGAAGCGCAGCCAGCTGGCCTCATGACAGACATAACAAATCCTCTTGTTTCAGAGGGGAAAATAACTTACTGATGCAGGGAATTATTAGCCTGGACAATTTAATATACTGCGTGACTCGTCTGAAGAATACGTGCTGCAGCGAGGGAATTTTTCACCACGTACGGAGAGAAGCTGCTGCGCGTTTCATGTACGGTATCAATTTATGTCTCCGGGACAATGGCCGATCCATCATTGTTAACTCAACTATCACTTACAATAGAGAGTTTGGGTTATTGAGAATGAGACGGATCAGAGCTCAGCAAGAGAATCAATGAACAAGATGTTATTAAGCCAAGTAGATGCCTCAAGTCGTGACGCCTCTCCAAGAAGAAGGAAGAAGGAGAAGAAGAGGAGGAGGAGGAGGAAGAAGAAGAAGAAGGATGAGAAGAAAGCTAACGAGGAGAAGAGGACGAAGAAGAGGAGGACGAAGAAGAGGAGGACGAAGAAGAGGAGGACGAAGAAGAGGAGGACGAAGAAGAGGAGGACGAAGAAGAGGAGGACGAAGAAGAGGAGGACGAAGAAGAGGAGGACGAGGACGAGGACGACGAGGAGGACGAGGAGGACGACGAGGAGGACGAGAAGAAGGCGAAGGAGAAGGATGAGAAGGAGAAGGAGGAGTTTTCAGTTCTGGCTGTCACTTTTGAAAGGATAACTTTTTTTTTATCCATAAACCTTTTTATTTGTATCTCATAATTATAGAACAGTGGGGTTCACTGCTATAGACACCCCATCATATTCCCTGTTAGGGAATGTTCAGCTGATGGAGAGGACCCCTTTATAATATGTAAAGCCTTCTACATTACCCTTGGCACTGGATGAATGAAATAGTACAAGACGAACATAGACTTTGTTCAAGCTCTCCCCGAAAAAGTGCCCCCCCCCCCCCCAATCAGCCAATATCCATATCTGATAAAAACATTTTAATTGGCCCTCAGTGTTTATGTTGTTAGCCACTTTTGGTCCTGTTGGTTTAAAAACATTTAAACACCAAGGCCAGTGTCCGCACCAGACAAATCAGTGCAAGTGCCAGGCCCATTGGGCTCAGGGGGGGGGGGGGGGGGTCTACGGTGATATGGATAAAGATATTCTAAGCTTGTCAAGGCAAGGGTGGGGTAACAGGGGGCCCACTTTGAAATCCTATCTATCTATCTATCTATCTATCTATCTATCTATCTATCTATCTATCTAGATATTGTCACAGGCTATGGGGTACGTGGACCCAGTAGGCCGCTCCGCCGTAGCAAAGTAGCAGCTGGCCAAACTAGAGTCAATGAAAATCTTTAGGACTAGAGAACCTGGCGTAGATGACACTTGGCACAGATGACGTGTAGACGTGCGGCGCCCATGGGCCGGCACGTGCACAGATGGTGAACTCCACTCCACCACTAGACTTCGCACTGGAACAAACATAATTACTGGAAACGGGATACAACTAAGGGACCGTTTGCTAAACGAACATGGGTAGACCCAACCACGCTCATGTAGAGAAAGGAGGGCAGGATGGATTTAAGTAGGACAGGGTGCACAGAGATAGGCTAGGAGAAGGTTATAGTGGTGCGCGCGCTGGCCACTTAGGAGGTCACCAGGGTGTGTGCACACCCTATGGGAGCGAGCAGCAGGTGGGAGCAGTACATGCCGGTGTCCACAGGGAGGAGGATGTATATGTGTAAAGTATTAAGACTCCGGGACCTGCAATGAACCTGTTTCCCTCCCCCACTTTCTTGGTCTGCTGGATACTGTCCTAGAGAAGGACCTCTAATCACCTATAATCTACAGTCTTGTGTTGGGGTGCCCTTTTATTGATTTTTTTTTGTCCCCCCCCCCCCCTAATTGGTTTTTACTGTCATTCATATGTATATTACCTGCTCTGTCTTACGTTTTGTTTATTGCTCTGGTATATTATTCTGTCTATTGCGCCATTGAATGATATGATTGTTTTGTGCCGCCGGTTCCTTGTAACATTTGCGTTTCGTCCTCCCGGATAGCAATTTTTTTATAAAATCTAAATGAAGAATATTTCTTTCTGTCAACCGACCGGAGGTGAGCGAATTCCCCCCTGAGATGTGGTGAATGTGTTAAAAGAACAGAGGGCGGCTTGAGAACACCTCAATAAACAGGGATTTCAATGAACACGAGTCCTTCTGGCCATTACTATAGCAACAAATAAAATCCCTGACAGAAAGGAGAGGAAAATAATAAAAAATCCACCTATAAATACCGAGAGCGCTTGAGGAGTGCATCCAGTTTATGGCTTAACCCTCTTGGCCCCTGGGGCCGCTCGTCGCCTTTGTTCCCAGACAGAACCTTTCACCCTTTTTAAACTTTGGATAATGGCTTTTCTCATATAGTGAATGTAGCCGGGAGCGAAGGGGTAGCAGTCATACCTGGGCCCAAGGACCCCTCGAAGACATAAGTATTAGGCTGTATAGAGAAGACTTAGTCATGGAGGTCGACCACTTTAATTGGTCTTCATGACTAGAACACCAGGGACCGTTTTAGGGGGGGGGGGGGGAGCAAACCGGACATTTTCGGCCCCTAGAAAGTTGGGAACCTAGTCAAAGCCTGGGATCCCGAAAGAAAATTGACAATGCAGTCCACTTCCCTGCCCTGGACCACCAGGGACTTTACCATTCACTACATCACCGCCCTGGACCACCAGGGACTTTATCATTCACACTACATCACTGCCCTGGACCACCAGGGACTTTACCATTCACTACATCACTGCCCTGGACCACCAGGGACTTTACCATTTACACTACATCACTGCCCTGGACCACCAGGGACTTTACCATTCACTACATCACTGCCCTGGACTACTAGGGACTTTACCATTAATTACTAAACTGCCCTGGACCACCATGGACTTTACCATTAACTACTTCACTGCCCTGGACCACCAGGGACTTTACCATTAACTACTTCACTGCCCTGGACCACCAGGGACTTTACCATTAACTACTTTACTGCCCTGGACCACCAGGGCCTTTACTGCCCTAGACCACCAGGAACTTTATTATTAACTCCTTCACTATTAAGGCATTGTATGTTTATATTGTTTGGACACTGAATGGCAGGTTTGTTTGGAAAATACAGTGTATGGCAGTATTATGTCGGCACCGCATGGTACTATTATTTGTATATTGTATGGTGGTATTATTTGTATACTGAATGGCAGGTATTGTGTGGGCACTATTTGGAAATATTTCACAAAGTCTTACAAGACCTTCGAAATTTGTCCATGTTCGTCTTGTTTTTTCTGCAAGAAAACAACATTGACCTTTTATCCAATTGCACATTACGGAGGAAAGAAACTCGGTGGTTTTTTTTTCTTACTGATGTCAAATCTATGTCCAGCAGATCTGATTATAGTCCAATATGTACCATCTAATAATACGTGAAGATTATGACGTCATGCCGTAGTATAGACCCTAAAGTGGGGGCACTACCCGTCTGCTTCATCAATAGCGTTATTTGGGTCTAAAATAGACAGGTAACCTCTTCAGCCGCCTCAATTCCACATTCCCGGACAACCAACCTCTATCGACCGATTGTCCCTGCCATTGTGTTCACCAGCTCTGCTACACGGCACTCGAACTGCGTGACGTTGGTCATGAGACATGACGCACGAGTGGTCTTCCAGCCCTGACCCCACTTCCATAGAGAGACCCTCACAGTTATGGCTCCTTATTCTAGTAATATTCCCTGGACTAGGATTTTTGTCTGGTCTTTGGATATATTAGTAATTAATAATCTGCGTTACAATGGCGGCTCCCTCCTCTGCAAATTTGATCTTTTTGTAATCGAAAGCGGAAACTAAACATCTTTTGGTCACTAAATGTTAAAAATGAAGTGGAAATAACCCTGTCCCAGCCGACAAATAAAACACAGTCATTATCCGAGACTATAGTGCAGCGTGGGCGTGAGAAATGGATGTGGGCCAGATAATGGCGAATATTGAGGGGCAGGGCGAGGGCGCTGTATGGATGCGGGTGAAGGGAGCAGACACGGTAAAAGCTTTGAATCTCTTCAAATGTTTGTCTGGTTTTGTCATCGTCGAGGCTGTCGTCTGCGAATGTTGATCTGCGGCCGATGTGACAAAAATATGCCCATTATTCTATCAGGGCCACTAACCCCATTACACCCCATTTGCGCTTAATGGTTGGCGGGTCCCGCTGAAGAGAAGAAGATACTTTTGTATCGTAAGCCATCGAGACGATGTAATTAGTAAAGAGTGAGAGAGATACAATCGTGGGATAGACTTGTTAATTCCAATATGACTTCACTTTATGGATTGCGGTGAGGTAGTTCAGCTCTGCGCTTTGTAATGTCAGATGTTTGTATTACATATTGATCCATTGCTGGATGTCGTAGAAATCAATAGAAGGATGTTCACCAGAGCCAAAAGCTAAAATATCATTTTGATGAGCTTATTCTGTAAGTATTGTGGGTTGCGATCGCCTTATTTCCATACTTCCACCTTAAATGGCAATTCCACCTTAACTGACAATGTGATAGAGACCTATCGGAAGATGAAATTGGTGGTCGTCCATACGGGAGAACCCCGAATTTATTCTTCTAATGGAGGGGCTGCAGCACTTGCTAAAGCAGCTGAACTCCTTTGACTACACTTAGGATTTCATATGTCCAAAATTATTCTTGAGAATCCATATCACCCAAATTTCTGAGCAGTGCCACAGGGGTCCAGACACTTGAGTCCTCAGGTCATCGTCTTCCTTTTGAAAATCTGTTGCAATCCTACCTTACAAATCCTCACCGATATTATTATCTTCTTACTATCTCTCTACAACACACCAGGCGATACAGATGTAGCAGAGCTGAATTTGTCACTTAACTGTTTATTTTGTGTACGGTGACTAGAATTCTGGTTCTCCTGTAGTCCTATGAACGAATCCTAAATAATACATCATGATATCACCATAGTTGTGCCAACTGACAAACTCGTCTCTGCTACAACTGTATGTGTATAGGCCATTTTCCACTGAAATAACAAAAATATCAGATCTACTCTTCTGTCAAGTTGTTCAAATTTCTATTGAGCACTGGGGTTGTCACTCAGCTTTGCCAAAAACCTGAATGCCAAATCCGCCTTGTTCTGCAGTGATCTAGAATGTATCGTTGAATAATTAGGGGGCACGGGGAGCAGGGCGATACGTGAGAGCAGTAATGGGGTTTGTCACCCAGCTTTCCCAGGGGCACATAACTAGAAATTGGACAAATTGGATTTTTAAAAATTTGGCAACTTTTTTTTCAGTGCTGGGTGGGTTGGTCAAAAGTGAGACACTGGGCTGACTGCATTTCCCCGTGTGCCAGGATGACCCGGACCACATATGGCGCCTCTTCTGCTCCAGTTTAGATACTTTGGTGAAACCTGATCAGATAATAAGAGGACGGGGGTTTTAGGAGCGTAATAATCTCATTGACGATGGGCCCGGCCACTCTAAGAAATACATTTGGCATATATTACCAGCAGACAGATGGGCCGTGTCAACAAACTGGGAGCAAAAAGACAACTCCTAGAATGGATTAGGCAATTAGAAGTTTATGGAAGCTGCAGCAGATACGTAGCTGTCAGCAGAAGTGAGCTGTAAAAAAAAAAAAAGGGGCATCCTGGGAATACTGCCGGGCCCGTCAATGCTTCCTGGGATTAACAAATTGTTGTCAAATTTGGGGTTGGGTTCACTTAGGGCGAATAACACCGCATATTGAAGGACATCAAGGGACAGGCTCGGTAACTTGAACCTCTAGGACCCCAATGTAAAACCTGCAATTGTGCCCCTCAACGATGACATGTCTGTGCTGGTGCCCTTTTATGGGACGAAGGGGAAATTGGGAACTGGAGGGACGTGACCTCTGCACTCTTGACTAGCCTAAGAAGAGTCATGTGCTGATTAACCATTTTACCTTTATTCCCCTTCTTTCGCCCCCTTCCCAATAAAGACACGTGACAACCGAGGTTGGATGTGAAATGGCCACAGCAGCCGTTTATTTATTTAACATAAATTAAATGCAATTTAATCCGAAACATTCGGATAACTCTTTTAGGAATTCGACCAGAGAATTCCTACTATAATTCACATGACCCAACGTGGGTCAATTAGCACTAAACAGAGCAGGGGAAGTCCTTGAAGCCATTTTTTTCCGATTTCCTTTAAATTAGCCATCTGCAAACCACCACCAACTACCAACTATTTACCTCCAGCCGTAAACCAGCTCGGAAGCACCGCTCACCCCTGCAGATGGCTCCAACCACCAGAACACCACTTCAAAGGGATAACACCCTATGAAGTCTTCAAATGATCTACCATTTTGGGGGACGCATACCCCCGATGCGACCCCCCCCCCCCACCATTTTGTACTGACCAACCTCAAGGACTGCCCCCGCCACAGCGAAACAGGTCTTGACCACCTCAAGCCTGTGAGTCCCTCCAAACCACCACCGCCCTCTCAATTCCTTCTGCTAAAGCCAGGCTCCACATATCAATTCCAACCTCGGTCAAATGTACCCCATCACTCCTCCAATAATTACCGATCCCTGACTCCAAATCCTTGTGACGAACACAAATGCCCCCGTTCTTAGCAACAAAACGTGACACCACCCGGTTTACCTTAATGCGGGCTTTGTTAACCCTTTCGACCGATCTTGCCAAACGCCAAAACTTCCTCGGAACGATGTCCGACCAAACAATCACCAGTTGAGGATAAGATACCCATAAACTCAATAGATCGTGTTTAATATCCCGCACTAACTCGCGAAACGGGCGCACCCCCAGATCATTCCCCCCCACATGTAACACCAGAACCTCCGGAACCCTGTCTAACTGAGAGTATGTCTGAAACTCAGCAAGTACCCGGCTCCACAACATACCTCAGAAGCCCAGCCAGTGTACAACCGCATCGTGCCGCGGAATGCGAAGCTGGCGGCCATCTGGGCGAACGTCCGCCCGCAATGCCCCCCAGTGCACAAAAGAATGTCCTAAAATCCACACTAAGCAAGGTTGATGATCTGAAAAGAGAAACAAAACCGCACATGTCAAACAATAAAAACACCTGACCAACTCACAACAAATGAGGGCGCACATAAGTCTCAAACCTATTGGACTCCCACCGGCCTATGCGCCGCACACCCTCGTCATCCAGCCCCCACCGCCCCGCTTCAGTAGCAGCGCCAATCCTGAACGAGTGAGACGAGTAATACCCCTGCCCTACGCCAACCGCAGTCAAGCATTTTTTAAACACCGCACCAAATTGATACCTGGATGAAAACGAGCCATTATTATGACGGAGCAATGGCGCCTCAGGCCCCCCAACCAGTGGCTTAAAAGCCGCCATACAAGCGACTGGACACATTGCCGACCCTGGGAGGGCAAACAACACTATCCGCTTACCCCGACCTGCTTGATCAGTCTTGGACCGCCGCAAAAACAACTCAAGTCTATCCTCATATAGACCCACATCAGCCTGCCGCAATCCCCCAGCCCTAGCCGCACTAGGAGAAACCAACTCCCCAATTCTGAGTGCTCCGAAAAACGCGAGGGAAAAAGCCAACCGGAACAAAACTACCTCATCAGGTGAATTACACACAGCCCCCAGCGATGCACCCAACGACCCAAGCAGGGAAAAAGAAACGGGTCACCTCTGATCTGCTACCGCCCTACCCCGACGCAGACCTTTTAAAGCTTGCCGTACTAAAAAATGTTTGGTCACATCCTGGAAACCCCGTAATTTGAATCCAAACGCCAAACCAGCAACAAAACGATTCACTTTTGCCGGGGAAAACCCCACCTCCCCAGCATTCCCCAACCAGTACAATAACGCCACCAACCTGTCTTGCGCCGTGCTGACGTTACCCAACACTCTTACCCACTCCTCCCACTGCTGCCAACACGCCGAATAAGCGCTCCATGTCGCGCTAGCCAACGACCTTTCAATCAACCGTTCCACGGGACCGAAACAAGACCCCAGAGATGTTCCGGGCAAGCCAAACCGACCAGCTCCGCTCCCGGTGCCATTTGCCGAAAACGATCCCACTGCGAGCGAGAAAGAGCATCAGCAATACAATTGGAAACCCCAGGTACATGCACCGCAACCACCCACGTGTTTAAAGACAAGCACACCAAGACTAGGTGACGCAACAACTGAACCACCGGTGCAGAAGATGCTGATAAGTTGTTAATTGCTAACAACACCCCCCATGTTATCGCAGTGGACACGAACCTTTTTATCTCTGAGCCTGTCCCCCCAAATGCCCGAGGAACTCGTCCCAGACCCGCAGGTCCGCCCTGTGATCCCCACCAATCCTCACAAAATGATGGGGCGCCCGAATCCTCGCCGTCGCTGACGCCAACCTCCTGCTAAAAACTCTACCCATTGGCAACTTTCCAAGCAGCGACTGAAGATTGCGCAACGTGATTTTCTTCAATTGGCAAGCCCGCCTGACCTCCTGTCGCAATGGCAATAATTTATCCTCAGGCAGCCTGCACTCCATTGCCACCGAATCCATTTGAATCCCCAAAAAACAGATGGTAGATACCGGGCCCTCTGTCTTTCCAGGCGCCAAAGGGATTCCGAAATCCGTCGCAACCTTCTGCAAGGAATACAATACAGTACCGCAAACCGGGGACCCGCTAGGGCCTACGCACAAAAAATCATCAAGATAATGTATTAAGGAATCGACCCCGGCCACACCCTTTGTCACCCACTCCACGAAGCTACTAAACGCCTCAAAGTATGCGCAAGAAAGGGAGCACCCCATTGGAAGACACCTATCAACATAAAACCCCCCGTTCCAGAAGCAACCCAACAGCCGTTGGCTATCTGGATGTACCGGCAGCAAGCGAAAGGCCGACTCAATGTCAGTTTTTGCCAACAACGCATCGGGCCCCGCCTCCCGCACTAACGCCACCGCTTTGTCAAACGAAGTGTAAACAACCGAACATAACTCGTGATCTATCCCATCGTTCACCGACGCTCCCCTGGGAAACGACAAATGCTGTATCAACTGGAATTTGTGAGGCTCCCGCTTTGGCACAACTCCCAAGGGTGATACCACTAGATTCTCAATCGGCGGCTCATCAAAAGAACCGGACATCCGACCCAAAGACACCGCTTTCAAAAGCTTTTCTGAAACGACCGCCGAGTGCAGATAAGCCGACTTAAGGTTGCGCCGTGTCACCGGAACCTCATATGGAGGGGGGGGGGATAACAAAACCAAACAAAAACCCCTCGTAAATTAACTTGGCCGCAACCCTATCCGGATATTCACTTAGATACGGGGCCATCCTTTCCACCCTCACCGGCGACCGCCCCTTGACCAACTGAAGCGGACTGAGGGCCTGACCGCCTACCCTTCTGCATACATTTTGAGGCCCCGTGCGAGGAGCCATTGCACTCCAAACAGACATGCTTAAATTTACAGGTGGCCCCGAACTTACACTGGCCATCGTTGAATTGCCAGCAAAACCCCAGTTTTGACCCGGAACCTTGCCCGGATTGACTAGACTGGCCCCCTTGGCCAACGCTCCTGGGAAAGGACTGCTTAACCGGCGCCGTAACCCGCAACCACAACGCAATATCCTTTTGATCCCACCTGATCGCCGTCCGGACCGCCTTCCTCTGGCGAAATTGCTCATCATACCGCAACCATGCCTGGCCCCCGTACGCCCGATAGGCCTCCCCGATGGCATCAAAGTAACAAAACAACGCCGAGCAATTTTCCGGCGCCTTTTCCCCGATCACGCTTGCCAAAATAGCGAAAGCTTGCGACCAGTTGGCGAACGTCTGCGGGATAAGCCTATACCGCCGGCGTTCTTCTTCCTCTTTCTTACTCTCGTCCCGCTTGCTCTTATCCAAATTGAACTTTGCAAGCGGCAGAAGAGAAAATATCTCCACGTATTCATCCTTCCAAATCCGTTTGCGTACCTCTTGCTTCAAGTGAGCCCCTAACGGGCCCTCGAAACAGACGTAAACCTCGCCCCGAGCGCGATCATCAAGCCGAATCCTATCCCCATCCTTCTGCGCCTTGGTTTGGACCGAAACTGCTACCGCTTCCTTTGCCACCACCGGGACCTCCCCGACCATGGACCGCGACTGTACCTCACGAGGCCCTTCCCATACCACCACAGGAGACTCCGCCGGCGCTACCGGCGCCGCTGTCCTATCTAAGCGCCCCACTAGCTCGCGCAAACAACCCACTAAATCTGTTAAACCATCGCGCCCGGCAACGCCACTACCGACAGCCGCTACCCCGCTCGCTGACCCACCCCCAACACCCGACATGAAAATTGCTGGATATGGTAACATAGGAGTTATACACTCACCAGGCTGCCCAGGCGCTGTATTCCCGCCAGCCGGAAAATCCTGACCGCGATGCAACTCATCCAGCTCTCAGTCTTCCAAATCCTCTCTCGCCGCCGACTGGTACTCGCACCGACATCTACGGCACGCTGACCGATGGGCCGGCAACCTGCCGCCCGACCGCAGGGACCCAGACTTCCGGACCTGTTGCCTCGTCGTCGTCGCTGATCTTGGCGTCCTCACCGATGCTCTCGAGGAAGCCTGCCCCCTGGCCGGAACATCACCATGCGGGGCGGCCGTATACTGCCCTCCGAACACAGCAGCTGAAGGCGGGGGTGTGACAGGGAGCCCGACCTGCGACTCCCTGGTAACCGCCGAGCCCCGTCGCGGCTGGGGATTCCTGCCAGGACGCAGGCCTTGGGTGGAAGCGCCTGTCCCAGCAGCCTGCCCTGCAGCGTCCCTTGAAGGGCTCCCCCTGCGACGCCGGGCCCGCGGGGCCACGTCTGGTCTAAGGCGCTCTGGTGGGCGAGTTCTACGGGAGCGGCGGGGTGACCTAGCCTGAGCAGCAGCCGCCACTCCCCCCGAAGCCCTCTGCTTTATTACAGCAGGGGCAGACATCAACAGCTCTCCCCCCACCGCTGTATCCCCATCGTCTAAGAGGGGAGCGGGGGAGGGGAGCGCATCAGCACGGGCTGCCGACCCAGACGACGGGCCCGCCTGAGGGATCCGGGCCAGCGACGCTACAGTCTCCTCAAGCCAGCCCGGATTGTGGTAAGCCGCTGCTACCTGCAGCTGCTCAAGAAGCGAGACGGGGGACGCCATTGCGGTAAGCACACAGTACTCTATCTAACCTGAGCTAATTTTTCTTGTTTCTCCTCCTGCTGCTTCCGGCTCAATGCCGAAAACAGCGGGAGGAACAGTTACCACACCCCGGCTCCTCCCCTCTCTCCCTCCTACTTCACCCACCTGTCTCCTTATTGGTTGGACCCTCCCTCCTACGGCAGTCTTGGAGGCTTCCCGTTAAGCCCTCCGTGCTGCCGTCCAGCCTCTGCTTTATAGTCACGCCCCAAGACGATGATATTCAATTTTTGATTGTACGGAAAGTGAAATCTAGTTTGTTCTCCTCCTTTTTAATCCTCAATAGATTGGGTGGGGTACATAGGAAAATATGGGCTACCATTATGGTGCCAGGTTTCGCCACCCAGGACAGAAGTGTCAAGTGTTTGTTTCCCCCTCCAGGTCCTTTCCATGAACCTCTGGACAATTTGCCATCTTATAATCCATTCACATGGTGGTTTTTTGGGGGCTATTGCTGACATTTTAAGGGGGCGGTCGATTGTATTTTGGCATGACCCCAGATCGTATCTCTGTTTGGCCATATTTGATAATCCCCTTTTCCTAAATGGATCCTACGACAAGAACCCGTGATCAGCTTATCCTGCTGCAGGCCCCCCTAGTGTTTAATTTCTCTGCAGCACCACCACAGGTGAAATGAAGTATTACACACTTCTCATTAAACTCAATGGGTTGTCCGTGTAATGCATGGACGTGCTGGGTCTTCCAGAGAGAGAGAGACGCTCTTTGTAGCCGCGCTCAGAATTTCCAAATAGGGCATGTTTTCTAAACCCAACATCACCCTGAAGTATTAAGTAAAAACGATTTTATACAAATTGGCAACAAATTTAATAATTCCAAGATCTATGACTTTTTAATAAATTAATTTCGGTCGGTCTTACTGCAATAAATCAGGTTTTTAATCCTGCCGTGTCTTTCATGCGTAGAAGAATGGCTTCACACAGAGATATAAAAGAGTTCTACGATCGCAAGGAAACGGCAATTTTACCGCATTTTGATCCTAATTGTAATCAATCGCAGCTGAATTTTTCTGTGTTTTGTCTTCTGAGCTAATGGTTTTCTGGTTGTTACATGAGAAGTAATTCTTAACCTGCTGTATAATTTGTGTTTGTCTATAGCCAGCCTTGGTTTGAGGAGAATAGATTCCTGCCTGAAACAGGTAACAAACAAACAAACCAACAGCCTCTAAATTTTCGTGTTACTAAATTAGGAAATAAATTCCTAACATGTAGCGAAATGTATACCAGTAATAAAATGTACTTCATGTCCATTGGGGAAATATTACAGTAGATGTAATTCTTGTACATAGGGGGCAGTATTATAGTACTTATATTCTTGTATATAGGGGGCAGTATTATAGTAGTTATATTCTTGTATATAGGGGCAATATTATAGTAGTTATATTCTTGTATATAGGAGCAGTATTATAGTAGTTATATTCTTGTACATAGGGGGCAGTATTATAGTAGTTATATTCTTGTATATAGGGGGCAGTATTATAGTACTTATATTCTTGTATATAGGGGGTAGAATTATAGTAGTTATATTCTTGTATATAGGGGCAATATTATAGTAGTTATATTCTTGTATATAGGGAGCAGTATTATAGTAGTTATATTCTTGTACATAGGGGGCAGTATTATAGTAGTTATATTCTTGTATATAGGGGGTAGTATTATAGTAGTTATATTCTTGTACATAGGGGGCAGTGATATAGTAGTTATATTCTTGTATATAGGAGCAGTATTATAGTAGTTATATTCCTGTATATAGGGGCAGTATTATAGTAGTTATATTCTTGTGTATAAGAGCAGTATTATAGTAGTTATATTATTGTATATAGGGGCAGTATTATAGTAGTTATATTCTTGTATATAGGGGCAGTATTATAGTAGTTATATTCTTGTATATAGTGGCAGTATTATAGTAGTTATATTCTTGTACATAGGGGGCAGTATTATAGTACTTATATTCTTGTATATAGGGGGTAGTATTATAGTAGTTATATTCTTGTATATAGGGGCAATATTATAGTAGTTATATTCTTGTATATAGGAGCAGTATTATAGTAGTTATATTCCTGTATATAGGGGCAGTATTATAGTAGTTATATTCTTGTGTATAAGAGCAGTATTATAGTAGTTATATTATTGTATATAGGGGCAGTATTATAGTAGTTATATTCTTGTATATAGGGGCAGTATTATAGTAGTTATATTCTTGTATATAGTGGCAGTATTATAGTAGTTATATTCTTGTATATAGAGGCAGTATTATAGTAGTTATATTCTTGTATATAGAGGCAGTATTATAGTAGTTATATTCTTGTATATAGAGGCAGTATTATAGTAGTTATATTCTTGTATATAGGGGCAGTATTATAGTAGTTATATTCTTGTATATAGGGGCAGTATTATAGTAGTTATATTCTTGTATATAGGGGCAGTATTATAGTAGTTATATTCTTGTATATAGAGGCAGTATTATAGTAGTTATATTCTTGTATATAGAGGCAGTATTATAGTAGTTATATTCTTGTATATAGGGAGCAGTATTATAGTAGTTATATTCTTGTATATAGGGGCAGTATTATAGTAGCTATATTCTTGTATATAGGGGCAGTATTATAGTAGCTATATTCTTGTACATAGGGGGCAGTATTATAGTAGTTATATTCTTGTATATAGGGGCAGTAGTTATATTCTTGTATATAGGGGCAGTATTATAGTAGTTATATTCTTGTATATAGGGGCAGTATTATAGTAGATATATTCTTGTATATCGGCACAGTATTATAGTAGTTATATTCCTGTATATAGGGGCAGTATTATAGTAGCTATATTCTTGTATATAGGGGGCAGTATTATAGTAGTTATATTCTTGTATATAGGGGCAGTATTATAGTAGTTATATTCTTGTATATAGGGGCAGTATTATAGTAGTTATATTCTTGTATATAGAGGCAGTATTATAGTAGTTATATTCTTGTATATAGGGGGCAGTATTATAGTAGTTATATTCTTGTATATAGGGGGCAGTATTATAGTAGATATATTCTTGTATATAGGAGCAGTATTATAGTAGTTATATTCTTGTATATAGGGGGCAGTATTATAGTAGCTATATTCTTGTATATAGGAGCAGTATTATAGTAGTTATATTCTTGTATATAGAGGCAGTATTATAGTAGTTATATTCTTGTATATAGGAGCAGTATTATAGTAGTTATGTTCTTGTATATAGGGGCAGTATTATAGTAGTTATATTCTTGTATATAGGAGCAGTATTATAGTAGTTATATTCTTGTATATAGGGGGCAGTATTATAGTAGTTATATTCTTGTATATAGGGGGCAGTATTATAGTAGTTATATTCTTGTATATAGGGGCAGTATTATAGTAGTTATATTCTTGTATATAGGAGCAGTATTATAGTAGTTATATTCCTGTATATAGGGGGCAGTATTATAGTAGCTATAGTGCTGTTTATTTGAATTTAAACTTCAACTTCCTGCATTTGTTTTCTAATTCGAGTTATAAGTGCCTCACTATAACCAATGCCACCAACATGGAGCAATTGGCATTGCTTCTTTACTGAATGTCTGCATGGTTATATAGATATCTGTGATAAAGGTTAATTGTATAATGAAGTTCTGCAACTTTCTAATATACTTTGTGCTTCCATAACTCCACATTGTAAGATCTCTTCTTGCTGCAAGTGAATAGATACATTATCTCCATTATTCAAAAGATAAACTTTATTTAAACAAAACTAGAAACCCCCTTTCATGGATAAATATGACCCAGTATGGACATGATTTGTCGGTGTCATTAGTGGGTTGACACATTGTTGCATCTGGAGGAGTCTGGGGCCACTCACCCTGCATTGTGCCATTCAATGACGTATGTATATAGAATAGTGTTGAGCAGTCTAGTAATAAAGCGACATGTTCGGGTACTTTGCACTGTCCACCCCATGCTGGTCCTTATAGGCTGATCTTTGACTTCATGTCCTCGGGGTATATCACTCTCTGTTGATCCATCTGGGCCGCTGGTCCGCTTATTCCAGCCACTCTCCGCTCTCCCGCCACTCTAGGTGATGGGTTACAGTCGGCCGGTGCCATCTGGCTCACACATGCCATTCCCTAGAGGATCCCGGCAGCTGTCATGGCCTCTGTGCTCCTCCAGAACTCTCCCATGGCTGATGCCCCCATGACCAAGGGGACCAGGCCCAATGCTCTTATCAATATATCCAACTATAAATACCTGGTGGGATTAAAATGCCCCTGACAGAACGAAGATATTAATGGGCTGTGAATCTAAATTTCCAGAGATGTCTTTTTGTTTGATGTCTTCTATAGTCATCTCTGGATCCACGATGCTAACCACTTGTCCACCACTAGAGTGCGCACTTTCCAAACACCTTGCTCCTCTCTTCTCTTGCTCTGCTTGTGTGTCAGTCTAAATATTCTATTCATGAACCAGGAGGCTCAGGATGAACATTGCCAATTTGCCCGTAATCCGTGTCGGCCCTGTGTTCAATAACACCCTATTTATATGTTTAATCCTTACTAAGTAATTATCCTCTTTCAGATTCATTCTCGTTGGTTATTTGTTAATGTTTCTGTATTTTTGCTCTGGCTGCGGATTGTTTTTGTCACCGGCCGGGTGTATTTGGTTTTTCAGCTCTGTGATTGCACAATACCAATTAAGACTTGCCGAGAGGCCACGCGGCCAACTGTAATAGATTTATTTTGTGTGTTACCTAAATTGCCATGGAAACCAAGTTCTATTTTTGTGTCAAACGGCAAAAAGCACCTCCACTTAATTCCCCTCTTGGAGGACAAGTGCTTGAGCTCTTCACAGTGAGATTTGCCAGTTCTGAATATTAACGGTATGGAGGCCATCCGCTGTATTCTAATAATCCATATGAGAAATACTGGTGTAGCAGAGCTGAGTTTGTCACATATAGCAAAAGTTGTTTTTTTTTCACTGTCCTATCATAATAACGGATTCTCTGTGAATAGATGTAGCCTAAGGCTTGGTAGGGATCGATACTTTTCCTAAAGGAGGATGCCCACCCCCGCCGCCCTTTTCAAATTTTTTTTTATCACCCCAATCTAAATTTCTCTAAATAAATAAACAAACACGTGACAGCCTTTTATATCTGGCCAGACATGTAGAAAACTATCCGGGTGCATCTGCAGGCGGTGGTTGTACCCAGGGAAGTGGATCACAGTAGAGGAGATGGGATAGAAGAGGGTAAAGATTGTTGATTTTTTTTTTTTTTTTTTATTTTGCCTAAGGGAAATTTTGAGATCGGATCTTTGATCTGGGAATACCCCTCCTAAGGTTTGGGTCTCTCGTAGACCTGGTAATCACTGGGAAAGCTGCTGTGTAATTGCTTGTGCAGTGTTACACGGCGCCAATTGAAATGAGAAATTTCTCACAGCGCCCCAATGCGTTCCAGGGGGTAGTCCGATCAAGACATCCACTGTCTAGATGTATCACCCTAGTAATAGTATGGACATCGAGAAGGTGCTCGGCCGCTAAGGACCCGCCGCTGCAGAGAGTGGCAGCAACCCAGCCATGTGTTACGTGATCGTCCATTGACTTCAGTCCAAAAAATTCCTAGCTGTGGGAACCACCATTGGGGGAGCTTTGGAAAGAGGCGAGTCCCTTTTCAAAATGCCTTTCACATCAATATCAAATTGGGCCAGTAGTCCACTTTTTAATGCGTTTCTATAGGGGTCAGAGCCCTGTTTTCCTGTAATGAAAGGCTCCGACTCTCCCCTATTTCCGAAGTAAAAAAATTGTAAAAATTGGAAGCGAGCGGGAATGACCTTTTTTTTTGTTTTCCAGATTTTTAGGGATAGTTTGAGATTCAGCAGGAATTTGACTTGCCTCTTCAAATGCGGCACACTGCTGGCTGCCAAATCAGTATGTTCAGCCCGTGAGGCCACATTTATTTGTTTCATGGGATTTATCCCCCCCCCCCCACTATTTCGGCCTTAGAGGGACTCCACCTGTCCTAGGTGTCATGAGGAGCAGGCAGATCTAATATGATCCATAGGATTTGGAAAATGTCCAAAGCTGAGGAGGTATTGGAGGGGTTCGGACCTGATTACGTCGGTATATGGGGTCACCTTGCCTCCATTTCTTTGTATACTATGTTGATGACTTACCTAAGAGTAATAACCTTGAGATTATGGTGCTCAGACTCGTCTATCTTGAATGTTAAGGTCATAACCCAGTTCTGGATAGATGCTGATGGGAGCCATAGGAGTGCGTATTCAGCGAGCGCCATCTAGTGGTGTCGTCAAGCTGTCTGATTTTTAACATTTGAAAGAATCGGCTGCATAGTGGGAAAATAGGGATTTGTCACTGTATCGGGGAAACACTGCTCCGACCCCTATAGTTATATATGGTGAAGCTGATCAGTAGCACTACGATACATTTATCGATACCAAAGAAATATGTATACACGAGTAATTCAGCTCTGCTACATGTGTATGTCAAATTATTTTCCTTTAGTATTGAGCATATATTGTTTTATTCTCTGCAGCTTGTGCTGGTTTAAGGTTTCCGAATTTTGTACCTTTTACAACAAATTGAATCTCCTCCGGGACTGGTCGAGGCTTTGAAAGCCCCATGTATCGTAATGGATCAATATAGGTCCTTTACGTGGTGACTCCTGGGACTGTTTAAAAGTCCTGTTTGAGTCCTTGTTATTGAATGGGTCAATATTTAGGAAATAAAAGGTCAGATATTGATTAATGGAATACAGTCGCAATGTGCCTATTTTTGGGTAAGAAATCGGGCCCCATTAAAATTGCATGCTGGATTTAAAGGGAGTCCGTCTGTTTCAAAAAGGACATGGATAGGTCTCTTTAAATAATCACCTAGGCAATGTTATGTTATACCTGGTGCAGAGCCGTAAGGGGCGGAGCACGACACAGGGATTTAAAGAACCATAAAGAATGTGTCATGCTCCGCCCCTTATTGTTACATATCGTCTGTGTTTATATAGATAGATATATTGGCGTAGCGATTACCATATATCCCTCAAAATAGACAACTAGAAAGTACCACCTGTTGCGTTCCCATGTCGAATTTTTCATCGATGTCCAAAGATAGAGAAGTGTATAAAAGATTGATCAGAACTGACGTACAAAGATGCAGTTTGCACCTGCTGGTGTTGGCGCATGATAAATTATTGCCGGCCCGAGTTAGACAAGGGGCTACCTAGGGGGTCACAGAGTGTTTGAAGCTACGGAGTTGAAGCTGTCGGGGGTCAGCGCTGTAGTCTTGGAGGATCCATCTGCTGGACAGACATACACCACGGGATGTTTGAGTTCACACAACAGCGATCGGTGGGTACAGATGTAGCTTAGCTGAGTTTGTCACTTGGCACAACTCTTTATAATGGCTCCATGAGTTGTCTGTGACTGTATATAGGACTGCCGGTAAGTCTGCTGCATTATCTGAACTATGACATGAGCTATGTAGCCCTAATGAGTTGAATGACTAATTCAGCTCTGCTATATTTGTATCTCAAAGCGTAATGCATGGAGTATTTTGGTATTTGTTCTAAGTATTTTTGTTTTTAATCAAAATGTTGGCTCATGTTATATAACCAGGGGTAGATACATGTACACTAGGTTACCAGGGAGGAAATGTTTTACCACTGGGACCCAAGGAATGGAGACCTGCACGCTGGGCCACCAGAGAGGGGATGTTTAGCCACTAGACATAGGATGTGATCACTGAAACACCACGACATGGTTTCCATCTCTCGTGTCCACCACCAGGGAGTTCTTGCTTGTCCCCTGGGCCAGCAGGTCCACTAAGTATTGAGGGCTTACTTAAAGAGGATCTGTCACCGGTTTATTAATTCCTTATCTCCTAACTAATGTAATCGGCGTGATGATGCTGATAAATAGTGTGATTTTTTTTTTTTTTTTTTTTTTTGTCCAAAACTTTTTTTATTTGCAAAGTTCTGTGCTTTTTTTTTTTGTCCAAAATATGGCTATACTTGCCAAAAGGGAGGTGACTATTTCTTTTCACTGTGGGCGGTGTAATGTTTCCTGTACGACGCTGTCCAATCGGCATCCAGCTTCTCCCACTTCCGTGCCTAGCAACACAGCGTGATCATATAGTGTGACCGTTTGAGCGGTGAAAAACTTGATTAACTTTTGTTTTATTTTTAGGTGTTTGGATTTCACCTGACTTTTTGTCTGCTCGAGCCTGAAAAATGCTCATTGTTCATATTATTCATTGTGGTCATTTGAGCCAGGATTTACCTATATAGTATTTCGCTTCCATACTGTGTATTCAACTTTTGGTACTTCTGGTTGAACTGCGATCCTGGTGTCATCTGGAAGATTAGAATCTGCTCTTTCATATGCCACCAGAACCGCTGTTCTAGGTGGTCCACAGAGGGAGATACAGCTGTTTTGAAGTGATCCCCTCTACCCTCCAGTCTCAGTATCTTCCACTGTGTGAAGCAGCTTCATGCTGATTGGACAGTGTCAGAGGCTGTGAGGAGGCTCCACCTCCGGAGAATCGCTGCTGTTACCTCCCACTTGTCTACTAAAGGCTCATTTATATATTTAGAAAAAAAGCTCATAACTTTAGTAATGTTCAAGTTTTTGGGACACAATTTTCGCTTGTATTATCGGTGTGACCGCGACTATTAGATGAGATAATAGATGGGGCGTTACTAAACTAGTGACTGATCCCTTTTAATGAAAGACGAGGAAATAGAGACTAGCATCCTGGAGCACATTGCGTGGGTTACATGGGCACTAAGTATTGGGCATGGGAGAAGCTGTTATGGCTCCTGGTCCCCAGGGAGTTATTGAATGTATATTGGGCCACCAGGGACGGGACATCAGGTGCAGGGAGGTTGACTTTGGAGACGCCATAGATTGGGTAAAGTCTCGTTTGGTCAGCAGGGAGTAGACGCGATCTCATTAAGACGCATTGAAATGAATACATATGAACACACTTGCAAACACCCCTAAAAAAAAAAACTGTCCGCCCACCGCCATCAGCGTAGTCTATCACTTTAACCTGTTACGTTCCTTTAGCCAAGATTTGCCACTTATGACAAACATGGAAATTGTGGTCAGACGGACGGCAGTGACACCCAGTGGACATTCATGATATTACACATTTCATCCTATGACTGCTGGGGGAGGGGAGGGAAGGGAAGAATTGCATAAAATCAAATTTTTGGGGACTGATGAAGTAAAGTGAAATATGAAATAATGGGATTATCTATTAAGAAATTGTTCAGAATTATCTGAATGACTGAAATTTACTGAATGGACTTGTGGGAAAAGAAAGGTGGATATAACTAAGTGGACTGCGCCTGTTCTGTTTACATGGAGGACGGATGAAGGAAACTCAGTCTGATGTGGAGTAGATGTGACTGAGCGAAATAAATACCTAAGATGTGAGAGAAATGGATCGATATGCGCTAGGGATGGAGATGAGATAGAGAGACGGATGGATATGAGAAAGATTGGTGGATGTTTCCCATTCTCTATATGTGCTATAGACATGAATGCCTGAAATCTGATGACTCCATGTGACAGAGAGATATATATAATCATCACTCCATGCGTCTTGTTGTTGCTCAGTGAGATGAATTTGCATTTAGGATCCTTCTTCCAGGATATATTTTGCTATCCTTAGTTTTCCCATATACACCGGGCCGACCTGGCAGCAATAAGCCCCTTCCGGCCCACACTCCACCATTACCAGTTCCCTATTTCACCTTCAGGCCCTCTGGTAAACACACAAACAAGCAGATGAGCCGCACGTTGTTGCCGCTGCTCCACCACAACGTAATGTTCTCCCCCGACCAACTGGGCCTAAAAGCTTTTCATTAATGATAATGGCGGCCTGTAATTACACTGAGTAACGCTGCTGCTGCGGCTGGTTTTCCTGCCTTGTTGTATTTTATTGACTTACTCAGTTATTGGATTTTTTTTTTAATGAGACACGGGACAAGCTAAGCCGTAATGATGCTCGGGATTAAAGTAGGAAGCAAATGGGAATTATGGGTCCTACCCAGCAGTCTGGGGAAGAATGACCACCAGTATGAGAAGCAAAGAGACTTTAAGTGTTAAGATTGGATATAATGGTGGAAAGTCGGTCCTTAGTATAATAATTAATATAATAGTTGTCATCAGGCCTTATAAAGAGTCAGGTTTTTTTACGCTATTAGGGTATGTGGACGCTTGGAACCCCTCTGTGTCTGAACAAAGAGCCAGTCTGGCAGACCCGGTGTGTATTGTCTTTGTGAGGGAAGCTGGACCTCCATTGATCAGTTGATCGCCATGCTGGAATCTCTTTGAAAAGGGGTTGTGTCTGTGAGACGGAAGCGTTCGACTCAGTATCCAAACTAGGGTCCTTCTTGAGATGGCCACCTCATTGACATAATGCCAGTGCCACCCTCCTCCACGAGCGCTAATCAAGCTGCTGCACAGTCCTCCTTCTCCTCCTCCTGGCAGAGATTGGCACAGGAAGTTACACACAACAGATGCTCACCGCGAACTTCCTGGCAGCTGACAATAGAAGAGGGAGCTGCATGTGACCGATAGGGAGGGGTGTTGTGCTTTGCTTTGGTCATATCGCAAAGCATTGAAGGCCATGGGTCGATTTATATCAATCAAGACTCAAAGTGCCCATGCGCCGTAGAGGCAGACCGTGCAGCCGCTATGGGGGCCTAGGAGATGGGGCTCCAACCCCGGTTATTCCATCCTTTCTGATATTGGGTGTGTTGAACCTGTGCAGGACTGCTCTTTCCAATGGAGCTACAGACCAGGGGGTAGGAAATTGGTCCCCGAAAAATAATGTCTCTCTCTCTCTCTCCCAAGTGGCAGAATTGAACACCATAAGGGAGGGGGGCCCTCAGTTTAATCTTTATATGCTGCCACCTCAACTTTTACACGCTGCTCCTTCTCCAATTGCTGGCCGGCATTGCCCTGCGGCCTAGTAATTGAATGTTAATTTCTAATCGGACTCTTTTTTGTTGCTGTCTGCCGGATTTCCAGACCATTTGGTGCCAGATTAGCAGTATTTGACTTTATATTTTTGTATAATGTGATTGATACATACTGATTTTTTTGCATGACTTTGTGTATTTGTTCATGTGTCAGGGGTTCTGTAGTCTATTAAGGTATTGGGGCGCTCTAACTTTTGCAATTTCCCCAGTCCCTATTTCTTTTGCACTATTCTTGCTGCAATTCTCAGGCGTGTAAAAGGATGGATATGTTGCGATTGGTACCTGTGCTGCTTTGTCTATTCTTGATCGTGGAGGCGGTTGGAGCGCGGAGCATTAGAGGGGTCTGTGCCCTCTTGAGCTGTTTGTAGTGGCATTAGTGGGAGTCTGTGATTACCGGATAAATCACCAGGGGATACAGCTCCACTTAGCGTGATTGAAGTGCAGATTTTACTCGGACGCCGCTCTCGCCACATTGACCCGCGTACGAGTGCCAATCAGCCGTATCCGCCCGATACGCTGTGTCTGTAATTATATTGCAGCATAATTAAGGCTTGCTCATCGATTAGAAGAATCTCAAGAGCTTCAATCTTCAAGTTGTTGTCTTCTAACACGTTGTTCAAAATTCTATTTGGTCGTTCTGGGTGATGGACAATGTGGCCGCCGTTACCCCTTTCTTAGGCGTTATTTGCACGAGCGTATTTCCCGTCCGTGTTACACGCGTTCAAATAACGGATGTCACACGGACCTATGCAATTCAATGATGCCACTCAGATATAGTGTTTTTCACGCGTGTGTCCGCTGCGTGAAACTTACTGCGTCTCATTCTTGCGCATCATTTTGAAGTCAATGGGTCCGTGATTCATGCAACAGTTGCAAAAGAAAAGATTGGAAAAAGAAAAACTTTTTTTTGGGGATGTAAAAACGCGTGACATATGGATGAGATCCGCGTGTATAAGACAGACGCCCGCCGCCGTCCACGGATGTCACACGGAATTGCAACGCCAGAAAAAAAGCTGTGTCTCCTACGCTCGCAAAAGGGACACTTGTGTGCATAAGCCCTTATAGTCATGAACGTTACACGTGCTGGGGCACTGCAACTTCCACTCTAATAATGGGGGGGAATGACATTTATATTATGTCCCCTCTCAGTTATATAGAGTATATAATAAACTCCTTCTATTCCCAGCCCTACAAATCACATTGCAGCTAAAATCCACTAATCACAGACTTGTGTGTCCACAGGAGAACCGACGATGGAGGGCGACAGTCTGAGCTGTGTCAAATACCTCATGTTCATCTTCAACTTTTTCATATTTGTGAGTATCCGTTGTGTTTATCGTCTCCTATAACTTACACATTACAAGAAAAGTTAAGATGTCGCAGCACCTAATACCGCCAAAGGCGATCAGATTCTTTGTTGGGGTACGTTGCCACCGGCCGCTCAACCCTTTGTAGTCTGATCTTGTAGTTCCGCTCCTTTAAGGTGTCCTCCACTACTTGCCAATCTTCCAAATGTATGTTAGTAGAAAGTTCACTCCTTTTGGCAAATAAAACGAGTGCAGGATCTGACTACACAGGGTTGTTTGTTGTCTGTTACCATGGAGATCCATAGGTTTGTTTAGGAGCTGTAGAAACCAAACTTTAGTGCATGTTTAATTAGGACCTATTATAAAGTGGCTTAATTTTGTATTTGATACATTTGACAAATTTCAAAATGTGGTCGTCAAGGTGAATATAGTTTTGGAAGGTCACTCCTACAGAACTGTACTGCCTAGTGCAAGGCCTGAGGGCGGTATGATATGGATTTTCGGTATAACAGTGTATCAATTTTGCTCGGAGTGGTCCTTTAAAGCCTATGTACGCCTGTGTTTTTTTTTTTATCCAATATAAATGAGTATTTGTGTGTTTAGTGCAACTTTCCAAAAATTTTATTTTTTGGACTTGAGCTATAGCTGCTTGGTATTTTGTATATAGAGCAGCTGTATCTTGAACTGTATCTGTCAGGTCAAGGGGATTGACAGGTTCAGCTTCAGTGAGTCCTGCATGTCTCTTAGATATGATCAATTACAAGTGAATTCTGTGTCTGTTAGGAACTTTGATGCGATTGATCCAGAGACATGTGGGACCAGCTGTCACTGAATCCGTCAGACCCACTGACCTGACGGATTCAAGCTTCAGTGCCCCGATACTGCTGCTTTGTATAATGAATACAGAGCAGCTGTATTTCCAAAAGTCCAAATTTTTGTTATTAACAAGTATTTTGAAAGTTGTACCAAACACCACATTTGATTTAAATGTTTTTGTTTTTTTTGGGAATTTTAAAAAGATCTAAGGTGTCCATATCCTTTAAAATGGGCAGTTCTGGTTTGTATCTTCTTATAATCCACTCTAAAAATGATTGATAGGGTAGGACTGTACATTACTCTTTATATTCTACACCACCTGCTTGTTTAGTGGTGCTTTAGTTAGAAATTTAAGTAGTGAGAGCTCCCCTAGAGGACGGTGTGGTGAATAACACAAGGAGCTTCTGCCTTGGCCGTTTTTTTTACGGTCAAAGAACCTACCCCTCTTCCATGCAGTTTAGGGTTTGGCCCATCCCAAACAAAATAGACTGACAAATGTGATTGAGTAATAATAATAATTTATTCTTTTAACTTGTCACTTCTTTCTCAGCTCGGTGGATCCTTTTTGCTCGGACTTGGGGTTTGGGTAATGGTTGACCCCACCGGCTTCCGGGAGATAATTGCCGCCAATCCTTTGATGTTTATGGGTGCCTATCTCCTCCTGGCTATGGGTGCCATGCTCTTTCTGCTCGGCTTCTTGGGCTGTTGCGGAGCAATCCGTGAGAACAGGTGTCTTCTGCTCTTTGTACGTACCGTCCTCTACTTCTTATAGATGGGATAGGGATGGGTTTAGCATGAAAACAGAATCTGTTATATGTAGTGGAGGGGCGGAGCCTGACACAGGATTCTCTCGGTGTTCTTTGAATCCCTGTGTCATGCTCCGCCCCTTCAGCCCTGCACAAGGCATAACAAGATATATCAGTTTTCGTCTGGAGTGCTCAGGGAGGGATTAGAATGGGTCCAGAGAGATACGGTCCTAAATCCCCAGCAGCCAAGAGAACTTTCCCCAACATACCCGACACACTACATAGGCAAAACTACTACTCGTACTTATATTACAGCCACAATATGGAAGTTTTTGGAAGAGTCCAACATATACATAATCCCCCAGTATACAGCGTATTGTACATCTCAGTATATAGCGCATTGCATATATGTCAGTAACGATCTGTTCATGATTCTAATTGTGTCATTTTCTATTGCAGTTCTTCATGTTTATTTTGGTGATATTCCTGGCAGAGCTCTCAGCTGCTATTTTGGCCTTCCTCTTCCGGGAGAATGTAAGTATGTATGCGTGCGTTTCATTGGATCCTGCCAACCGATGGCAAGCTAAGATGGGTTTAGTAGAAAAGCAGGGTTTCTGGGTCATTTAGTTGTAATAGTCATTATTTGGACGCATTTTAAGATCGGTCAGAAAGTAAACCTAACCCTGTGGACTTCTCCCATTTGTGCCTAAATTTTAAAATTTAAACCGCGGGGGAGTGTCGAATGATAGAACCGGGAATTTAATTTGTCTCCGGCTGCTCTGTTTATTTAATGGCTCTGTCTACGTAGCGCTATAGGAAGAAGCTTGTTATTATGGGGTCAAGGATGTTCTTAAAGGGAATGTGTCGCTCGAATTTTTGTTTTTAGTTAACCCATTATTATTTAAGTGATTACCCATTGTTTAAATGATTTTGATTTTTTCACTAGTCAGGAAATATTCTAAATTAGATTTTAATTTTTAACATTTCCATGTGTTGGCCACTAGAGGGAGCAGTTCCCAAAATTGCAGTATGGTCAATGTGGTAAAGCAACCTCACTGCTTTATGTTGCAAATTTGAGGTAGACATTCTAGCGTCCTCACACAATCCCCCCTCCCTTATTCTGACTAGTGGCAGGAGAAGGAGGGGGTTTGAAACTTCAAACCTCCTACACTGTGCGCTGCCATTTTCTGAGCGACTGCACAGTGTAGGAAGATTAGATACAAGGCTCAGCAGAGAGTATAACACGAATATAATTTACTTGCTGCCCTGCCTCTGCTCTTCTTCCTTGCGCCTTTGCTTCCTTGAATATATGGCTGGAAGTCGTCCTTTTACCGTCTGCCAGCGGCTTCCGGTACACATTAAAATGGTGCTGGATTTCACTGTGCGAACGAGCTTCGTTTTGGTCTGTGTGGGAACGGCGTATGCGCCGTTCCCACCCAGACGGCGTACGCTTGAGACAATGGAACGGCTCCTGTTTGCATTCTCTATGGGGTTAGATGTGTGGTTAATCGACACAGAGATGAAAACAAATGGCAGCTCCCATAGAGAAGTAAAAAGTAGAACATGAGAACACAAAGAAATAAAATTTGTTATATTAAAAGCAATAGGAAAAAAGAAATAAATAATAATTTCATGACATCTTCCCTTTAGGATGCACTCTGTCTGAAGCAAAATGGCTGTTTTATTCCTGAACCAGCACCACCCCTGTTTTTGGCTCGTACCCGGTGTTGCAATTTCACATCATTGAATTGTATATTTTGCTGCAATATTTCACAGAACCGGTGGATGGGGTGGTGCTGCTTCTGGAAGAAAGGAGATCTGATTTTTAAATGCTGTACGAGCCCTTAAAAAAAAATTGTGAGCTTCATTCCGATTGCCTAGTAATACATATGCGGTTCAATACTGGACGACGGCTTGCAGGTTTGACTTATTTGCAAGAATGTCTGTCTTATAGCTGCATCCAAATATAAACCGATATGGTGCGAATTCAATGTTTAGGACAACGATATTAGGAGTATTGTGAATATATTGATTTGTTTTAGTGCATATCTAATGGTCTTCATCTTTCTTTCTTCTAGCTGACTAGGGACTTTTTTAACAAGGACTTGAAAAGGCATTACCGAGGCAATAACAGCACAGACGTCTTCACGTCGACTTGGAATTCTGTGATGATTACAGTGAGTATGAGATATTTATTTTGCTGTAAAATAGGAACAACGATGGGGTCTGACGTTACCCTACCAATGTGGGAGAGGGGATTATTTGGCTAATAGACTCTGGTTTACTAAAGTAAACCACAACTACAGTAAGGTTGGGAACTCAAACTTGTAATATACATCAAGCTACTAATCTATTGCTGACAATTTTCAGTTTGTTTCTTTAGATTATATGTATGGCATTAGACAATTTTTTCCTCCGATTACCGATGTCATCCACGTTTTGCATTACCTTCTAGTTTGAATGCTGCGGCGTGAACGGACCAGAGGATTTCAATGGCGCTTTGCAGTTCCAAACCTATACGACGAACAGCGTACCGGAGGCCTGCTGCAGCAAGAACGTCTTGCAAAAAGATGGGGAATTTTTTGGCAGGGCAGAATGCATGATGGGAAAAGAAATTAACAGACAGGTAAAGAAAAGATATTTGCCCCCACAATCCTTCACACAAATGGGGGGGGGGGGGGGGTTAGATCCTCATCTCTTTGCCATAGTGAAGAGCGATTTGTCAAGAACGTGTCTCGCTCTGGACGACCTGTTCTGCCCTCCATTACAGAGACATTATATTGTTATGAATGGACACTGTAATGGTTATTTTGTCTGGTGGTGGCACTTTTGGGAAATGAAACACTTACTGGCAGATTTCTCTACAGGTGGACTTTGTGACTAGTTTATTGTCCAGTGATCGTTGAAAGTGATTTTATTGAAGGAGGGCTGTTTTAATTTTCAAGATTAACTCATTTTTTTATTTTTGTCCCCCTAGGGTTGTTACTCAACGATACTCAATTCCTTGGAGCCATATGTGTACATTGCTGGAGCATTAGCCATTGGTGTGTTAGCAGTTGAGGTAAGATATAATGTGAATCTTTATCTCAGTCCACTCTATTCCTCAGATATGTGACCTGGCCATATGAATACTTTTTTTTTTTTTTTTAACACTATCTACGTTAGGTACATTGACGATGTTAATCACTGACGCATTGCTAAATTGTTGTTTTTTTTGTTTCCAGCTTTTTGCAATGATATTTGCCATGTGGCTGTTCAAGGGCATACAGTAGCCAGCCTGCCATTTTGAAATTCTGTGTGCCAAATTGCAAGGGTCTGCAAACTCCTCCACAAAGTTTTAAAAAAAATTATTGTTTCAATGCCTCCACCGAAAGATGGTCTTGCACTACTTTCCTGGGACCGGCATCAGTAACAATTGTTTTTGTGAAGACAATATTTGATGAAAGGAAAGCCACGCTGTACTGGTGTGGTAACTATCAAGACTCCCAGCTTGGGGACACTCCACTGGACCTGAAGAATGTTGCGAGTATCAATGATTATGTCCCTATGCCCAATATGTATATAAGAGACTGGTCAGAAGATGGATGAGGAGAAGAAGTTTTTTGGGCCACGTTGAAGTTTCGTATAGGTCACGTGAAGTGGCATCTGCAGGGTAGTAAAAAAAAAAAAAAGCACTATATTTCATAGTCGAGAATGGTATCAGTGACTGTCCTGTGTTTTTATAAACTTTCTTGTTCCTAGTTTTTCCTTTAGGAGTGGATGATTGAATGTATTCTAGCCAAAGTGCTGAAGTGTTATTTAAAAGCTATATTGTTTTGCTTTGCAGCCAAGAACACGTTCCATCCTTTGATGTTAGAGTGGCCCTTTAATGGGTACCCAAATGTTTTAGATAAAGGAAACTTCAGTGTCCTCTGGAAAGGTGCAATTACCTTCACTAGCTCCCATTTCAGAGTGTCAGTCAATCAGGGGTGGTTTTTGGGGCCAGAATAAGGGGGCTTCTATGTTTTATTGAGCTTGAATAGAATAAAGGATTCTCTATTTGTAAAGAAACTTAGTTTTGCAGAGACATGTGATGTCCCCTCAAATATGGGCCTGTTTTAATGGTGAATCCTTTTTATAGATATCAATCAAATCATGAAGTTTGGATTTCTAAATTCCCTAAATGTAAACAGGCACACCCCTGGTTTTCTTTTTGGAAAGAACAGCGAGAGCTCCAAAAATGTACAACAAAGAATGTGTCAGTGTTACCAGGGAGGACTTGACCTCTATACATCAGACAAGCAATTGAATGAGAATGGTGTACTACTTAATTTCTCCTGTGGCAGTGCTGCCAGTGGTTCCCCTAAATTAGTTGATTGCTGGGATCTAAGCAGAGGTAAGATAACATGTACAGGTTATTATGGTGGTGGGGGGGAATACTCTTAGTAAAGAGTGGTTTCCTAATTAAACAAACAGGTGTCTCTTGACCATGCATGTTTATCAGATTCTCTCCCCAAAAAGTGAATTGTGGCTGCTGGAAGTCATGATGTCAGTGCTCTGCAACATTCAGCTTCAGTGAAGTCAAATTTGAGGGGAGGGGGCACTTGAATGCAAATATTTTTAGGTGTGTTTTAAATGGCCCCCTGTTTATTAAAGTGCAGCTATGCAATGAGAAGTATTATCTCCAGTATCCAGTCCTGCAATGGAGTTTTGCAGAACCAGACATTGTTGGAGCATGAACAGGTGGAGAGTAGCAGAGCTATGGCCTGTTGGAACAGTAAGCTGGTTCCCATTTCAATCAATCAATGAACAGGCAGATGTTTGGAGGAATTATATGCCCAGCTGATTTTGGAGTTGTGAAAAAGGTAAAACCACAAAAAGCAAATGCTGCCACATGAAAAGGAATGTGTGATCACCACCAAGAGCTTAATCTGTGCATTATAAATGTCAAGCCTGTCACATGATGCAGCAGGCCTTGTGGTCACAATTAGTCCAGGAGGGACCAAAGATCTTTATCTTTATCACCACCAAATGTTGGACTGCCCCATACTTACAACAAAAAAACTACAAAACTAAAGAGACACGCATGTGGGGAAAATAAAGCAGCATGCTCCATCACATCCAGACTGCAGTGGGTGGTGGGGGGGGGGGGGGGGGGGAACCTGTCCCAAGTGGAAGAAGCTGATACTCTGATGAGCAAATTGTGACTTTAAGGGGAACAAAAGAACAACCTCACCCACACATAAGAGTATCAAAGTCCAAAAAGGAGCTACATTATGCTACTAAAAGTTCAGCATTCAGAGTTTCTTAGGTCTGCGTCCTACTTGGTAATAAAAGTAACTACTGCCAAGAACAAACAAAAGGCAACTGCACACGAGAACAGATGCAGCGATGGTCACCATGCCCAGCTCGATCATGCTCACTGTGGTAACTGCACAAAAAAAACAAATAAAAACACAATTAGGAGCCACTTAACACCCCAACCCAACAAAATCAGCCACATCAGAAACAAATCACAGACTATCACAATACTGCTGCCTGTCTAAGTGATGGAATAAAAATAGTTACAACAAACCTGGCTCTGATTCTTACAAAATAATACACACATTAGGACTTGGACTAGAGTTGTGAATGGAGAAGTCATTCTTCAATTGAATTCCTGAGCACAATGCAGATAGGCTGCCGACCTCCAAATCTGTGCAAAATGGAAAGAACCTGGAACTTTGGGAAAATGAATAATCTGAATCAATGATTGGCATTAGTTCTGTAGGAACCCAACAAAATTAAAGTGTAGGCAAACTTAACAATTAAGCACCAGAAACCACAAACAGTTAACTGTAGCTTTACATGTGACTAAAAACACCAATGCACTCAAACCAAATTAAATAATTTGTTTGGATCTGTAAAGACTAAAACACAGCCAATAAAATGGTCATGACTGAATGCATTGAAATTGGCCACTTTCCCAATGAAACACACAAAACACTATCTGCTTCATAATACACAGCTTCTACTTGTGTTGAAATCACATCTAAGCAGCGAGACACAAGTGGGTGCCTGGACATGCCCTGGTGGTCTCAAAAATCCAGACCTTAAAGCTGCAAGTGACTAACAGATTGATCCATGATCCCCTAATGGTCCTCATCAGTGCTATAGGGCTCAAGCCACACAAAGGCTCAAAACATTCAAACTCCAACCAAATTCACTTTACACAACACAAGCGTCCCACTCACCAATAAGCTGGATACTGAAATAACAGCCCTCGGTCAGCAGCGTCCATCGGATGATCACCTTTTCTACCGTGTACAGAGAGTTCCAGATTATTAAGGAGATACCTGGGGGCAAAAACACAAGCCAATTAAAAAGGGGGCAGCAACTAAAAATGACTCACCAGTAATAGAGGTTAGACATTGGTTATGATGACTCACTGAACAGCGCTCCGCCATAGAGACGTGTGGAAATCTTACTGCTCACCGTGCCCTGGTCAAAGACAACTTCATACAGCTGATCGGGGAAGGTGAGAGCCTGCAGGTGGGTGAGAAGGTAAATACAGACAAGGGGGTGTTAATATTTTTGCAACCATACAAGCTTTGGCCTGTACATGTCACAATGAACCACAATTCTAACAAGCAAAACACAACTCAATGTCTTACTATAGAAGAGGGGCAGAGCGGAACAAAACCAACAAGTTCACAGTATAGCAGATAAGTGGCGCTGTTCAACTCACACTACAAAATAGATTCACTGTCACAAGTAAAAATCACAACACCAGTAAGTAAACCTCGGTATCTACACTGGAAAGATCCAAAACACAGGGTTGGGGAGATACAGCAGTCAAACTAGTTGCAGACAGCAAAACAAGATTTACACAATGACTAATCTGCAAACATTTACAAACAGTGTTTCCATTTCCAAAATTTTTCTTTACATCACAAGACTAAGGGTATGTTCACACGTAGTCAACAAAAACATCTGAAAATCCAGAGCTTTCAAGGGAAACCAGACCCTGCTTTTCAGATGTTTTTTTACCAACTCGCATTTTTCGCTGCGTTTTCACGCCGTTTTCATTGGAGTCTGAGAAAACAGCTCCAAAAACGTCCAAAGAAGTGTCCTGCACTTCTTTTTACGAGGCGTAATTTTACGCGTCGTAATTGCCGTACGACGCGTAAAATTATGCGTCGTGTGGACAATACAGCGTTCTACCCATAGAAAGTAATGGGCAGATGTTTGACGACGTATTTCCAGACGTAAAACGAGGCAAAATACGCCTCGTATACGTCTGAAATTTGGCCGTGTGAACATACCCTAAAGTCTGTACCGGTTATTAGAGGAGGGTTTGCTAGAATCTGTTCACACACTTACTAAAAACAAAAATACAAATACAAAGCTGGTTTCAGAAAAAAACCTCAGAAATATACAGGAAAACCAGTCTTCAATGTACAATCACACAGTTTATTTTTAGGGGTTTCATAAAAGTGTAAAAATAATCAAAATGCTGATTCTCATTGATTTCAATGGCCAGATGAATATAGATCAAAAACGCATTTTAAAAATGGAAGTTGAAGGAGAGGTTGGATGGGTATGTTCAAGTTTCCAATCCCCTCAGCTATACAGCCGGGACTCGCAATAGTTTATTTCAATGTTTCACTGCAGGAAAAAGTAGGAGAACAAGAAACTAAGGGTACGTTCACACGCAATTTTCAGACAGAATTCGGCTGGTTTACACCTCAAATATCACCAAAAAAGCACCCCTAATCCGACAAACATCTGCCCATTGCTTTCAATGGGAATTACAATGTTCTTCTTTCACAAGCCAATATTGGACAAGTCGCTGTCCAAATACAACACCTAAAATGACAGCTCCTCATAATAAGTGCAGGACACTTCTTGAGACGTTTTGGGAGGCATTAATCATTGACTCCATGGAAAATCAGATCCAAAAACAGACATTTAAAAAAACGTGAAACAAAAAAAAAAAAAAAAAACAAAAAAAAAAACCACACAAAAAAAAAGGAAATACAGAGCCGTTTTCAGGCAGAACCAGCTCCAGATTGTCAGGCATTAGGAATCGCTGCATCTGAACTTACCCTTACCCTGCTGATGTATTCAGCTCACACAACATGGTCCAGACACGATACATTAAAACAAAACCACAATTGCCAGAACAGTTACCACATTCTTCATTTTTAAGCAAAAGCTAAAAACCACTAGTTTCCCTTTACTGACAGCAAGCAAAGATCTGGAAAATGAAGACAAATTAAAACTCAAGGACATTCCAAAATTGCAGAACTTTGCACCATACAACTCCAAATTAAAGTCAGCCGACAGCGCGCCGCACGTACAGTCTCCTCACGTCTAACAGTGGACTTACATTTAAAAAAGAGGAATTTCACCTTAAGCAACTTGTCTCGCAGCATCCGACCACCGGCCCCTCATTATCACACACGGCGAGTTTTGTCTGAAGAGTCTTTTAAGAAAACTGGTAAGTCATCTGGAGCCCAAACATTTAGAACACCCCGGACCAACTCAAGCAAGAAGATGGGCCAGATTTGAGGCGTAGACCGACACCTAAGGCGCAGCGCACGCACCGCAACTAGGATTGATGATTATTAATATCACAGGGACCGACAAAGAATTTTAGGCCTCAGAAACAAGACCGTCATTTCATTTGCAATTACAATTCCAGGATTGTAGAAAAAGTAACAAATAAAGCACATTCATTTCCATCACCCGCTGTCCTCACGCACTGACGTTTATCTGTAGCCAAAACCGTTACCAACATTAAGCGCTAGAGGACCACGCACACGACCACGGTTTCCACAGTCTGGGCATTTCCCAGAAACCAAACCGCTAAATAGGAATTCTAGGAGCCCCGACTGCAAAACCAAACCAGACTGCGCATACTCTGTCGTTTGCAATTTTCGGATTACAAAATTAACTGCGCAGCCGTCCATGCCTAATGCCTCATGCGCACAACCGGAGCTGTGTGCACGGTCCACGAGTGCCGCATGGACTAGCCGCAGAGTGTCATCCGCAAACACGTAACGTGGCCTTCAAACATGGACTGCAAATGCGGGCCAGCCAGTGAACGGACTGGAAACCAGTCATGTACATTGGCCCGTAAAATTGTGCCCTGGAATTGCAGCTCGTATGCTGACTCAAAAAGCTCAGCCGTGGACCAGAGACCTTCAGACTTGTCCCTTACCCAAAAAAAAAGTTCAGAAAAAAAAAAAAAAAAAAAAAAAAAAAAAAGGGAAAAAAACACTACAAAACAACATACACAACATTTTGGCCGTTTATACACCGTGCGACTATACTAATCAGCACAGCCTACAAATGCAGGTGACTCGGTGCCCCGCCCGTGCGGTACTTCCGGTACGTAAAAGCCGCACAGCCATGTGCCCATTTGCAGGCACAGCCAGCCACCACGCGCGCATGTTCGGGCCATGCTACCATACAAAACATGGGAGCACGGCCCGTAAAAAAGGATAGGACGCGTTCCATAATTGGAGGAACGCTTTGACGGCCAACACCTTCCCATAAACAAGGTGGTGCCCGTGCGCTAGAGCAGCCCATGGGACCGTCATTGCAGATGTTTGACGGTCGTGCGCGTGAGGCCTCGGTCCTTCATCGGCACCATAAAGTGTGCCCGTGGCTGCCGCAATGCCGAAAAACGAGTCCCTGACTAAAATGTCCATATATGGAGAGCGATTCAGAAGTTTCCCATTTAAGAGTCACCGGCCACAGCGCCGGGAATTCGGATTCAAAACTAGGGGGACTGCTCCAGTTGAAGTCACTGATGTGACTGTCCATACATATACAGTGAAGTTAGGGACTTTTCATGGAGCGGAATCCACGGCCACAGCTTCGGCAACGCTGTGGTCGGGGATTAGGGATTCCGCTACCTACGGGGTCCAAAAACAAACAGCCTCCTCCTCGCATGCACTTTGCACGGCGAGCCAACAAATGGCAGAAAGCACAGCCGTCACTCGGATCACATCATAGATCCCGTAGGAGACATCGTACCTTCTGGACTCTGGACTGTGTAATTTTGGCAAAGCAATTTAAGTGAGCAGATTTCAATCAAGGATCTGCTAGGTTTCCCCCCCCCCATCCAGAAAACCAGCGCCACTTATGTCCACTGGTTGTGACTGGCATTGCAGCTCTGCCCCATTCACGAAAACACCAAGACCAGCCAACACGAGTGGCGTGTTTATTGGGAGGGGAAAAACACAAAAACAAAAAAAAACACACACTTGGCAAATCCAGGACAGACACTTTAAGTACAGATATGAGCGACACATAATACATAACGTCGCGGACTTGTGATTCGAGAGAGAAACAGATGTCAGCCATATCGGGGGTCACCCACTTCGTTGCCTATGAAATTGCAGAATACAACAACTACAAGATCGGGAGACCCTCAAATACACGAGCACAACTCACCATTACAGCGATTCCGGTGAACATCACAGCAGAGAAGAACTGCCAAACCCTGAAATAAAAATAAGTTTAAAATTACTTGGAGGTCTCACCTCAAGCTATTAACCCCCCTCCCCTCCCCTCACTACATAACATTTTTTAAGACCAACATGGCAAAAGACGCAGAGTCACTTCTGACCACCAGGCGGCAGTATTGAGCTGCCAAAAGGAAAATATACATTCTGGACGAGCAGGCGCCATATTTAAATACCCTTTCACGACAAGAAGCTACAGATTAACAATGTTAAGGGGTTAATACGAATACACCCTGCTAGCACTATTCCAGAGGTCGGAACAAAAAAAAAAAAAAGAAGTGCAAGTGCTTCATAAACAAGACGTGCATTCTGAACACTATATATTTAAGTTTTAAACCTTTCCAGCTTTCACAGGGGTAGGAGGTACCAATTCCCTGCTTACTGTCGCATGAAAAACAAACAGAAATGTCTGCCTACAGCCACCACTAGGGGGCGCTCAGTGCATATGTATTTCTACTGCCACTACTGAACTAGATAAAAGCGGGAAAAAACCTCGAGGTAGTGAGCTCCCCCTATTGGCAGCTGCAGGAAACCTCGATGACTGTCAAGTAGCAGGAAAGGAGGGGTCTGGTGCAGGTGCCCCTTTTTCCCATAGGCCCCATATGCCTCCTACTATTATTTCAGGCCATGCATCACTTTTAGGTCCTGCAAATTACTTAGACAACAATCTTCTCTTTGATGCTGGAGATAAAGATAAGTGTGGAGCGCTTACATAACACATCAGAGCTTTTAAAGTGACTCCGATTGGATATAAATTGCATCTAGCTCACGTTTCCATAAATCCAAGCGCTACGCGAGACGTCCATCCTACAGATCTCTCCATCGCCTTTATATACTACTAAATGCTGCCTAGTTTATTCCTTATACACATCTCAGAGGGTTTGGTTGGTTTAGGAAAATTAGAAAAACCATTAACCAATTTAGGAGTTTGAGGGAAAGAGGGTGGTCCCATCAAGGTGCCTCATCTATGATCCAGATGGACTACAATGAACAGCTCTCTGGAGGACCGTGCATTACTCGAACGGCCCATTGTTTTTACTGAGAATTGTGTAATATTTAATGTATCCTGCAGGGGCACTGCAGGGGTATAAAACACTTGCTGCCAGATTACAGCTGATCGAGGGACCCATTTGACAAAAAAAAATAAAAATAAAGTCCAAGGGAAATCCCTTTAAGACTAAACATCACATTTGAAGAGCAGGTTCACTTTAAAACCCATTGTACAAAGCGCATATAAAAACGAGTCTCATACATTACATAACCGTGTTTAAAATTTCAACACCGCGCCGTCCCAGAAAGCAAATCAGAGCAAAATACGGCCAGACCCTGAACCAGCGAGGATGCTGGGAGTTTGGAGCTCAGATTTGCCAACAATATTGGGAGATCAATCATTAAGTCACCGGAATTGGATATTTTAGCGTATACAAGGGAAAGGGGATGTACATAGGAGGGGGGGGGGGGCAATGGCGAGCATCTTTGTAGGAGAGAAGGGACTCGAGGACTGGTCATATCCAGTGTGACAAAAACCAAAAACAAACATCTTACCTTAGACCTAGAGGTTCCCGTACTGCAAATTTTATTTCATTCCCTAGAACCTGGCTGATCTGAAGAGGAAACGCAAAGGGTTAAAAAAATTAAAAAAAAATCCTACTAATATAAAAACATACAAAGAGGGCTAGGTGGTCAATTGTTAGGGGGGCACTTGGCAGGAATGTCCCATTATCATAATCAGGTAATCCAGATTATCAAATACTTCAGACATTTTACCTTTGAAAACCAGAGAATACTTAAATCACCGCACTTAAGACGCTCGGCCGCCCGTGTCGGGGAATGCAGCCGGCGGGCGCTTTATCGAAATGCAAAGGAGTTTTATTTTGAGGCAGCAAATAAATACTTAATGCAGTAATGCCATGTCTGCCGGGGCACTTACAGGGATGGGGGGGGGGGGGTGGCGCCTGCACGCCTTAAGGGGTTAAGAAAAACGCCGGTGACTAGATTCATTTTGACAGCGTCTGAGGAAAGAGAGAGAAAAGGCATCGGTCGGCGAGAAGGGGGGGGGGGGGGGGACGACTTAACAGGAGACCGGCATCGGAGCAGAAAATCCTTCCTGCAGGGACGGTCCAGAGAGGGGAATGGGGTCTGGTGATGGACACAGAAGACTAATGTAAAGCAGGGGGTGAGGAGCCGGATATGGGTAGAAGAACCAACACCCAGGGCTGTGCCAAGTAGTAATGGTGGGAAACAGAATTAATAGAGAATCACTAAAGAATTGTTGCAAAAAGTGGCAGAATAAAGGGAAAGTTACCAAATCACGGGCAATTTGCTCATTTCTAGTCGCATGGCACGTCTGGTTAGGATCTATTACCAGATCATCATCATTAAAAATTCCTTCTTAAAACAGGTTGGCCACTACCAGACAACTGATCTCTCCACCAGATAGGTCATCAGTGAATGATCTGTGGGGGCCCGACACCCAGAACCCCGCATCAATCAGCCACCCGGCTCTGGTCACTGAACAGCGGCCGAGCTGTGGTATTCAAGTGACTAGGAGCAGTTCTGCAGTACGGCCAATGCGCTATGTACGGAGCCAACGGCTTCCAGCTCCGTAAACTAAATACTGTGCAGGGACATCCGGTGGCTGCCGGCGGACTGTCAGCTGATCGGTGCGAGGTCCAGGTGTTCAGCCCACACAGATCACATACTGATTACTTATCAGATCGGTCATCAGTTGGGCCCCTAATTACTCAGATCTCAGACACTGCTTAGAACTACTTTTTTTCTTTTGAGGTTTTCGTTTAATATGTTGCAACTTTTCGGATAGTAACGTACAGCGGAATCAGGACGAATACGCTGCGTAATACTACACTGCGCGCATCCATGGGGATTTGCATCGGAAAACCACCACTAAATTGTGGTGCCCTTTATTGGGCGGCACGTCCGCTGCGGATATCCCACAGCAATAACTAAAGATATCTATTTTTCTAACTTACCCACCTGTAGTCCTGCCAAAAAGTCAGAGTGTAGCCCACCCTCCTGTGAGGACACTGTAGACTATGCGATTGGCTGCAGTAGTCACATGGGATGAAACTGCCGGTCTGCGCTCAGGGGAGAAAAATCGCATCCCCACTGCAGGGGGGCAAGTAGGAGCTGGATGTATTTTACAAATTGCAATTTCACAGCAAAAACCGCAGATGACCGTGTTTGTGCCACAAAAGTCGCATTTGGTTGCGGGGATTACCACCACATTGAAAACCCGCAACAAAAGAGCAGCGGTTCCGCAGAATAAACGGACATGCTGCCGCGTGAAAGACCGCATGTCAGTTTATGAACTTTTTTCGCGGCTGATTTTTCCCACTGTGTGGGGCAGACATTTGTTCAAATCTCACGCACTCTGCTACTACTATATATCCGCAATAATATCCGTTGTGGAAGATCCAGTGTTACCGCCGGGTGTTCCTTTTTCTAGTGCATTGGAAGTGAAACCTGAAGGCTAGGATCTTAGGAAAACAAAAATGGGAGACGAGATCAATTACTGCGATCTACCACCCCCTGCTGGTAATGCCACGAATTAAAAGGGGTTTGACAGCAATGAGCGTTCTGTGAATGCTCGATTTTAGTCCTAAGAATTGCCCTGTATAAGAACAGCAGCGATCAGCAGATAAACGAGCAAACGTTTGATCATCTGCTGGTCGGATTGCTGAAAAAAAAAAAAAAGAAAAAAAAATCTTTGCCGCCAGCGCATCTGGGTGTAAGCGGGAAGAAGCGCTGCCGACTTGATAATGTATAGGGACGAGTGATCGGCGTCACGACCGCTCGCCCCATCCATAGCTCCGTGACACAGGAGCAAGCGAGCGCCGAGAAATCAGGTCTCATTGATCGGCCCTCGCTGCATTGGCCGAGTGTCAACCGGAGTAAATGGGCTTTGACCCCTTAAGGACACGGGCAATTTTAGCCTTGACAGAGCAATTTTTTTGACATTTCCCTCTTTGCATCCCGACGCTCATAATGCTTTTATTTTTTGTACGACGTAGTTGTATGAGACTGTTTTTTGTGGGACGAGTTGTACTTTATGTACATACCATTTTTTGGTACAAATACATTATCGTTTCATTTTTTAATTAGATTAAAATGCAGAAAAAAAAAAAAAAGCAGTTGTGCAGCAGTTTTAATATTTTTTTTTTTTACACCATACACCGATCATAATAAATAATGTTATACATTTGTTGTACAGGTTGTTACGGTCGTGGCGATACAAAATATGCATATATTATTTCATGTTTTGGGACTTATATTTTAAAAAGTTGATTATAAAAAATTTGTATTTTATTAACTTTTTTTTTTTTTTTTTACATTCATTTAACTTTTTTTTAATCCCATAAAGGGATTTATCATTTTGATTTTTGTTTTGTAACTGCAATGTACTGGCATAGATCTATATGCCAGTACATTAGCCTGTTACTGATTGTACACAGGCAGTTGTTAGGGCATACCTCAGTATGCCCTAACAGGAAATATGTTCAGACAGCCCTGGGGTCCTTCACTGGACCCTGGGCTGTCTGGCCATATGAGTTATGGGCTTCTATCGCGTCAGTTATTTTCTGTGACGCGATCAATGTGCAGTCCCCTCTCCTTGAACGCCGCGATCAGCTGTCATCGCGGCATTCAAAGGGTTAACGGCGGAGAGAAGAGGTTTCTCTTCGCTGTCAGAGCGGGGCCGTGGCTGTGGATTACAGCCGCTGCCCCGCTCTCGATCGCGCGCACAGACGTGCGCAGGGACGGCTGTCACACAGGACGAGTATGCTCGTCCTAATGCGCAAAGTGCTCGCCGCTCAGGACGAGAATACTCGTCCTGTGTCGGCAACCAGTTAAAACATAATCACTATTGTCAACCGAGTCAAGTACATAGTGATGTCACCCGTGTAGTGTAGGGAGCCACAGGAAGAAGCGCAAACTCCAAGAAAGTGTGGAGACTTGGCACCGATTTAAAACAAAAAAAAACAAAAAAACTACTTTTCCTGGTTTTATTACAATCAGTTAAAAGAACTTATTTGTTGCTCTATGGCTATGATCACACGGAGGTTGACGTTTTTGGACGCGGAAACCGCGCCGCAAAACTAGTCAAAAATGCCTCCCATTGATTTCTATGGGAGGCGGAGGCGTCTTTCTCCCGCAAGCGGTAAAACAGTCTCGCGGGAGAAAAAAGGGACATGCCCTATCTTTGGGCGTTTATGCCTCTGACCTCCCATTGACATTAAGGCTGTGTTCACACCGGCAAAAACTGCTAGACGGTTTTGGCACAGTGGTTTGACAAAAACTTGTCAAAACACTCGAGGCGTTTATTTCCTCTTTCTGACTCATTGAAATGGGGTTTTGGAGGCGGAAACAGCCTCAAGATGGGTCATGACGCTTCTTTTGTACTCGTGGTAAAATAATACTCGTCCAACTCCCATTGAAATCAATGGGAGGCATTTTCGGGCATTTTATGAGAAGTTTTGCGGCGCAGTTTCCGCGTCAAAAAACTCCATGTGAACAGGGCCTAATGGGAGGCAGAGAAAGAGTATTATGCCCACAGCACTCAATGGCCGCAGGCAAAACAATGCGAAAAATGTCTCGGCGTGCAGAGAGTAAAACCAAACTTCAAAACGGAATTTTGAAGCAGAAATTCCGCCTGCAAAAAAACTCCATGTGAACATAGCCTAAGAATCCGTTTTTGCCTATGCTCCCGGAAAGCTCCTGGACTCCCCAAATCAGAGAGTCTCCTGGGTGCCATGTCTTAACTAAATAATACCCTCTCCTGATTTCCACAGTTTACTCCCGAGTACCATCTGCCCCGGCATCAAGAAGTGGTCTGCAGCAGCACCCAGGAGTGAAAGGACTGAAGGGAAAAAAAAAAAAGCGCCATTTCTGCAGAATCTAGACTGGGTCTCTATTACTTTAGGGGTTTTGGTCTAGGTTACTATATTACTTTAGGGGACCTCAAAATGCAGTTATGCCCCTTTGACAAGGGTGAATGGTAATGCACAGTTGTCAATCAAGAAATTCCAGGAGCAATAACAGAGGAACCGGCGATAGAGTTTTAAGAAAACTTGGTCCAGAATTAGTATTTCATGGGGAAAGCGGATTTTTCTACCAGGAGAGGCGACGAGCCGTCTTGATTAGTCAGATCAAAAAACAATTACAAGTATTCATAGTAATAACCTCATGTTCAATGCAAATAAACAGAACCATACAGTTCCAGGCGGAGTTACCCTTGATTTTATAAGGTGTAAGCCCCAGTCGTAACAAATTTAATGGTTTCACTCATCGCTATGTATAAGGGCGTTGACAATTAGGTTTCTAAGGTGTCACAGGGGCGGAGCTCACTTTGGGTCATTGAAGGGGGCGAAGCCAGCCAAAGGTAATGTTACTTTGTAATTTTGGAAAGGAATCCATGACCTAAATTGCAACCTGAATTCACCTAGATCCCCATTTAAAAACAGAACAAGAGCACTCGCCTTAGACCTGTGCACCTCCCCGTCGTCATCCTCCCCTCCTACGCCGAGAATCTTGCGCGTCTTCAGCCGGCTCACAAGATCGGTCTGGCTGTGCTTTTTCATTAACGGTGGAGGCGATTTGGTGGCCATTGTGGAGCCTCCGTCTGCTCCTCTTCAACCAGAAGCAAATCCTGGACAATGCACAAGGTCACCGGAGGTCAGAGCTAGAATTAAAATATTAAAGTTGGATTAATAAAATAAAATGGCTAATTCCCAAAATTCAAACTTTGTGCTGCAGGCCGGATTAGCAGGACGTCCTGAGTATACATACAAATAGTCCATGGTGGATTAGGAAACATTTAGTTGACCTCTCCTCCCCTTAACGGCTAGCTGCCGAGTGGCCGCTAAACTGGGCAAGTAAAAATCATTTACACAAAAATAAGTCACCAATGATTAGGAATCTGACAATCCGGCACCCTCTGGAATGCAGGTTATTGGAATTTGAGTCTATACAGCTCACTTTGGGGGTATTAGCCGGCTTTTCCAGTCTCCTGAATGACAAATACACCAAGCTGTACAGTAATACATCCTCATTGCATAACATTTGCCATTCAGACTCGGGAAAAGCTGAGTGACAACCCTTGGCATGGTTCTATTCTTTACCAGAAACACAAAAAAAAAATAACACAATGGTGCAAATATTCAGCCCACCATCAGCAGGTTATCAGGGAACGACCAGATCAGAAGTTTGAATACTATGGGTCAAAATGGAAGGGCTTCTTCTCAGACACCACATGAGAAGATCGGACAAGCATATATATGTGTTCAGTAGCAGGACAGACCCAATATTTATCACAACTGAGGCTTTGTTACAATTGTATCCAGTCAATCCTCTGAGGTTAACAGCCTGGACTCCAGATTGATACATTGTAACAAAACAAATCAGGACAGGGTGGAGAATTGTTTTACCAAGGTGTCGATCTGACAGAGGATTGTGGAAACTGGAAACTGGTCACCCAGCTCCAAAACGCTAAAACTCCCTAACATGGTAGAAGATGTATCCCTGCATAATTAGGTAGAATAGCCATTCAGGAGTCTGGTAAAGTTGGATGATAAATGCTGTTGAAGCCGTTTTAACAGCTCTCCGAGACTCCACGATTCCAAGCCTGCGTAATGATACAGAAGCTTCAGATATAGGTTTCTATAACCAGACAGAATTGCCATTCAGGAGTCTGGGAAAGGTGGGTGATTAGTGAACTTAGTCTTGTAATTCTCATGTCTTTAGTCTACATGACGGGACTTTGAATTAGAAACGCATATAAAGGTAAAAGATGGCTGCCAGACCCTGGAGCGCGAAGCTGGTACCCTAGATACGGCGCAAAAGGAGGAGGCGGCACAGACTAGGACGAGAACCGAAAATTATTAACAAACAACGATTGGAGAAGGAGGTAATTACTTCTCTAGCTGAAGTACCAAACGACTGCCCACGTGGGCCAACCCCGGGCACAATGCACTCCTACAGAGGTCACAAGCTTAAGAGAATTCCACTTAAATATTACGACAGTTGACACGTTAACTGAAATGCCTTTACTCGGCCGAATCAAAAAAACATCACTTATTAGTCTAGTCACATCCAAAGCTGCATTCAAAATTATGCTGGTCTATTACTTGAGCGCAAAGGATTGTTAGGGTATGTTCACACTGCCTTTTTACGGACGTAATTCGGGTGTTTTTGCCCCGAATTACGTCTGAAAATAGCGCCTCAATAGCGCTGACAAACATCTGCCCATTGAAAGCAATGGGCAGACGTTTGTCTGTTCACACGAGGCGTATATTTACGCGCCGCTGTCAAATGACGGCGCGTAAATAGACGCCCGCGTCAAAGAAGTGACCTGTCACTTCTTTGGCCGTAATTGGAGCCGCTATTCATTGACTCCAATGAATAGCAGCGCTAATTACGCCCGTAATGGACGCGGCGTTCAAGCGCCTGCACATGCCGGTACGGCTGAAATTACGGGTATGTTTTCAGGCTGAAACATCCCCGTAATTTCAGCCGTAACAGACGCCCTCGTGTGAACATACCCTTAGACTGTAAATTTCAGTTCTGATTTTACATCACTATTCGTTCCAATTTACATTTTAAGTCGGTGCTTGAATAATCCAGGGTAACAATCTTTAATGCAGCTCTAGATATGACTGGAGTATCAAGTTCAGATTGACGAAACTAGATAGAACCAAAATGTCATAATCTTGGGGATTCTGAAATTTGAAGGGTCTCAAAAACGCCTATTTGAAAATAGCCCCATGTCAGACAATCAAAAAGTATTCAAAACTTAGCTGCGAGAATAGAGAAGTGAAAAACACAGCTAAACAAAAAACCAGTCCGCTATTACTTAAAACCACTGTTGATCCTGATCTTCCTAGTTCATGAATAGAATACCACAATTTCAGTTAAGACTGACACTTGATCATGAACACAGGAGCATAAAAATCAAAAACATAGGCCAATCAGAGTTAGTGGAAAGTTGGGTGACAACCCCTATGGTCACTCAGAATCCACTCCCTGTGTAAAAGATCTACAAAACTCAAAAATGCCTGAACACAATATAGACTATTTGTAGTGGAAATATTCACACATCCCTGTGTAGTTTAGTTCAACCATTTCATTAAATGCGTGCCCCCCCCCCCCCCCCGTGTTGCTGGTTTATTGCTACACGACACCTAATTACACACAAGAAAATAATGGACACGTGCGCCGCGTGCGTCCGGGAGACGCTTAATGTCTAATGAGTCGCCCTACAAAGCGGCAGCCTTTTTGGCCCTCAGAATAAACCGTATAATTCGGCTGCATGCCACAGCTCGCACACCCACACATAGCTGGGAGGCCAGTAGTTGGCATGGTTCCTCAGCAAAAGCACGCTGGCACTGGAGTCCGGTCGAGGGGATGTCAGTTTGTATCAATGCCCATTTAAGAAGAGCCAACAAATACTTAGTAACGCCGTCTGCCCACAGGACTCCCAGCAGTTTTATTCAAAGCTAGATTACAAAATGGGAAGAGAAAACAGTATTTTACCTCCTCTGTTTGCTGTCAGTGAATGAGAATATTCAGGTTTACGTGGACTCCTACTCACACCACTGACCGTTTGTACAATGTATTAGTTGAGGCAATCCAATGGGAGGTAAACACAGCAGCACGAGTCTCACGTCCTCCATGTCGGACACTTGGCGACACTTTACATGCGTTTAATACTCCACGCCAGGGAGATTGCATACAATTGTATCCAGTCTAGACAATCCTCTGTACTCCAGGCTGATAAAATGTAACAGTGCAGGGAAATTGTAAGAACCTATCAGGACAGAGGAGAGATTTGGGCCGCTGATGTGTTTAGCTCAAAATTTTCAAAACTGAACACAATTGTAGAACTAAAAAAAAAAAAAAAAAAAGTCTGGACAGGTTAACACGATCTGGATATAAAGAAGGTTTCCGCTCACTGAAAGCAAGCAGAGGCCTCAACCTATGTTAGAAACACGTGCAGAACTTTATGATACAATGCGGTAACTGAACATGCCAGAAGTTTGGATCGCTGGGGTCCGAGCACTAGGACCACCGGATTATTTGTTTGATACTTCCCTCAGAGCGGTGTACGGACTTGACGTGGCTCTGCTTGCCGAAGAAAGCCGATGGGTATTTCGGCAGCACATCGCTCCCGAGCACTTCGGCTGCTTCATTTTAACGATCGGTGGGAGACTCCCTGCTCAGACCCCAACCACCGATCAAAGCTTCGGACACGTAATACAATTTTAGTTTAAATGTGACACTTTAATAAACAACCAGAAAGTAGGAATTCAACCTGCCGGTAATTGTATTTCCAGGAATCCATCGTGACCCCACCACAAGAGGTTGCCCTATTGACATCTATAGGGACAGGAAAACAGGGGTTAAAAGGCACCTCCCACCACCCACTCGCCAGGGTTTTTCAATTACTACACCAGGATGGACATATCCCTACTTTATTTCTAAGGATAATAACGGACAGGTTACTTGCACAAATCAGAATTTCAATAAAAAGTGAGCGATTGTAAGGGTGCGATCGTGATGGATTCCTGGAAATATTACTGGTAGGTCTAATTCCTACTTTCCAGTACATCCCTCATGACAGCACCACAGGAAAAATACCAAATTATAATGCTCAGGGCAGGACTACGGATTGGAGGAGTTTCCGTCCAAAACTTAAATCCGTATCGGACAGAACATCGAGCTGATAAGGTTTGAAAAACGTATGATGGCCAAGTGGCGGCTCCGCAGGTTTGGTCCATAGAAACTTTTCTGCCCAGGATGCCAAAACTGCCCTCATTGAATGGGCTTTGATGCCTTGTGGGGCACATAGTCCCTGAGATGTTGTAGGCTTCTTGTACGGTAGTTTTGAGCCTCTATCCCCCAAACAGGACAAATAGATTTTTATCTCGTCTACAAGAGGTTCTATCCAGATACTGGAGAATTGTTCGCCTGACATCCAGGCAATGGATTTTTTCTTCTTGTTGATCTTTAGGATCTGGGCAAAAGGAAGGTAGAATTATCTCTTGGTCTCTATGGAAGGCAGTAGATACTTCCAGAATAAAGGAAGGATCTAGCTTTAGAATGAACTGGTTTAGGTAGAGTTCCATGACCGACAGATATTGGATTTCTCCAATCCTTCTTGCTGATATAATAGCGACTAAGAATGAAGCTTTTAGAGTTAAAAAAAAAATGCATATTAATCGTGTCGAGCGGCTCAAAGGGGGGGATTGCAAAGAGCCGTTAACACCACATTCACATCCCAGGTAGGTACTAATTTCTTAAGGGAAGGTTTCAATTTAGATTCTGATCCACCGATGTTCAGCTAAAGGAGTATCCAAAAATGTAAGGCTGAGATCTGCACTTTTAAAAAGTTACTAGGGCTAAGCCATTTTTTAGAATACGGATTGCAAGAAAACTAGGATTTTCACCATGTTGGGAAGAAAGGGGTCTGGTCCCTGATCTCCATACCGGGAACAGAATTTCTTCAAAAATTTGACATTAGATTTTCAAAGTAACTTCTTTATGGCTTAATAAGATAATTGAAATGACCAAGATCTGCCTTTCAGGATCCAGGCTGACAACTTCAGGAGCTTCTATTCCCTGAAAGAATAAGGGACCCTGAGAGAGAAGGTTCTTCTTGACTGGGAGCATGATGGGGTCTTCCAATGCCAGGTACTTTAGGATTGGAAACCAACTGCTTTTTTGCCAATAGGTAAGAATGATGAGAAGTTGAGACAATTCTTCCTGCATTTTTCTTAATACCATTGGTATTAGAGGAAATGGAGGAGAGGCATAGGCCAGATCCATGTCCCAGTGTTGGGATAATGCATCTACCCCCAACGGGTTGTCGGAGATTTAGGGAGAAGAAGGTCTCTACCTGGGAATTTTTCCTTGTGCCAAATAGATCTATTTGAGGATAACCCCAACTTCAGGTTAAGGACAGAAAAATTTCCCTGTTCAGGGACCATTCTCCGGGGTCTACTTTTTTGCCTGTCTTGGATCACCGACCCCCAGCCCTGGTTGCGGCCATCTGTGGTAATTACTACATAAGCAGAAGTTCCCCAGGGGACCCCCTTGCTTAGGTTGTTTGGGCAGAGCCACCAGTGGAGAGAAGAATTCACTATTTTGGAAATCTGAATTCTTGAATTCAAGGATTCCTGTTTTTCCATCCCACTGGGACAGGATCAGATCCTCTAAGGGTCTGGAGTGAAATTGACTCCATGGATTGGATGCAAGACATCAATCCCAACATCCGCATTGCTTCCGTAACGGAACAGGTGCTCTTTCCACAACATTTCCTCACTTCTGTCAGTAGAATTATTTGTTTCTCCCTTGGGAGGAAGGAAAGTTGAAGGGAGGCGTCTAACAGCACTCCTAGGAACATCTGTTTTTGGAGAGGAAGACTTGACTTCTCAAAGTTGATTATCCATCCCAACTCCTGTAGTAGGGAAAGAAACTAAGCGATGGCTGTTTAGGATAGATGGAGTAACTCCTGCCAGCAGGAAAGAGTCTAGATATGGGATAATCACTATGCTTTGACTTCTTAAGAATGCCATAATCTTTAGAAAAATTCTGGGGGCGGAGGAAATGCCAAAGGGGAGACAGACAAATTGGAAGTGGAGAACAGACTGTTCAGAATCATGAATCGGAGGAATCTCTGGTAAGCGGGGTGGAAAGGGACGTCATAGTACTGATCCTTTAAATCTAGCGTACGCATTGACGCTTCTTCCCTTATTAGAGGAATAGTCGATATGATACTCCATTTTGAACTTGATATTTCACCCATCTGTTCAGTAACTTCAGGTTGATTATCGTCCTTTAAGAACCGTTTGGTTGCTTGACCAAGAAGATTTTAGAAAAGTGGCCCCTGAATCATTCCTGGTGGGGAACTGGAGTAATGGCTTTTAATTGTAGCAGTTTCTGGATGTCCAGGATAAGGATTTGATGAAGATCTCTTGATCGGTACTTGATTAGAAAATTCTCTGGAGGAGAATTCTATTTTGTACCCTTCTATAATCTGTACAAGCCAAGGGTTCTGGGTTACTCTGGTCCAGTTGGAATAAAAATGTAGGAGTCTTCCCCCTACACTTGGAGTCATTGCTTTGAGGGCTGAAATGAGTAATTGGGGTTGAGACCTACGACCCCTTTTCCCTCTGTTGGCGAAAACTCAGAAACTGCTCTAGCAGCATTTGAAAGAGCCCCATTCCTGGCAGCAAATCTAATGGATTCAGCTGATGAGTCTACCAAGAATCCAGCTGCCGTTTTTAGTAAAGGTAGAGATTCTAATAGATCTCATCATTAAATGGGTCTCCAGTTGGTTTAACCATATAAACATTGATCCTGCTACAGATGTGGCCGCAATATTTGTAGAGATTAAAGCGGATGAAGATTCCCAAGCTCTTTTCAGCAGCCCGTCTGCCTTACGGTCCATGGGGTCCTTTTACAGAGGAATCTTTGAAGGGAACTACAGTTTTTTTGAGCAACCCAAGTTACTGGAACATCCACTTTTGGGATCTCAGCCCAAGGTTTTGTGTCTTCTGGATCAGAGAGAAGTTGGTTTTTACATTCTCTGGCGATGGAGTATTTTTTCGGAATCCTCCCATTCCATCGTTACCATTTTCCTGAGAGTTTTTTAGCGGAAAATGTTTCCCTCTGCCAAGCCCCTAAAAAAATAATAATTGTTGGGGGGTGTGTTTGTTGGGTTGTGGCCCAGATCCGGGATGTTACAGGGCAGGTTATAGGGGGTCAAAATCAACTTTGATCCCTTCAAAAAGAGAACAGCGCAAGAGTTGAAGAATCTTGGGGGTTATCTGAACAATGTTCAAACTTCTAGAACTTCAAGCCAGTTTGCAATATAAGAACAATGTTCAAAAACTTCTCGCTTTAGATACGATTGACACGAAGCTCCCACCTCCTTCTCAGAGGCTCTGCAGCAGCACATGTCACATATTGCACAGCTGCTGCTGAACCTCTTTAGGGAAGGGAATGGGAAGCTTCATGCTCCTCAGATTGACAAACCCCACACTGCAGTCCAATGAGCAGTTAAAGGAACGCAACATGTCAATGAATCCATTATGGGCAAGAAGCTCCCTGCTACTCTTCAAATAGAGGTTCTGCAGCAGCAGTTGTGTGCTCAAAGGAATAGCGCATCACAAATTATGAGATCAATTGGAGTTTGTGATCTTAAGTTACCTTCACACAAGCGTATCAGATTCACAGGCGTGAATCTGGTCCGTGTGTTGCGTTCGGCATCAGCGTGCTTTGCGAGTGGAGTGCGTTTTTCACGCACTTGCAAAACACATTTTTACAAATGAATGTGCAAATCACGCACAGCACCCGGATGTGCATCAGTGCGCGGTTTTCACGGACCCTTTGACTACAATGGGCATGTAGGTGCGCGACAACACACCAATATGGGACATGCAGCGAGTTTCACACGTGTGAATGGCCCCATTGAAATCAATGGGTCCGTGATTTCCAGGCACACAGACGTTATTCACGCTTGTGTGAACGGGCCCTGTAATGGATGGAACGTGCACTTGTTTTTTAATTCTTTCCAGCTCGCACACGAACCACAAAGACAGGAACTGTCAGCAGCTTAATTAAGCGGCTGCTTTTTTTGGGATTGGAGCTGCGGTGTTAAGTCTTTAATTTATTTTCTCGGAAGCCCCTCCTCCACGCCGGGAGATCAGCTCATTGTAGATCACTTTCTATCCGCTCGCCTTACAAGAGACGGGTTCTCATCTTAGACTCTGGATTTTAGGCACATTTTCCTCACATTGAAGCTGCTACCTATTTATCACCCGCAAAACACACCAATATAGGACAAGCAGCAAATTTCACGCAACGGTCACTCGCCGAGTGAGCAAAAAACTCACGCATGTCCCAATAGCCCCATTGAAATGCATTAGTCCGTGTGCTGTCAATTCATTCAACAGACCGCACACGGACAAGGAACACTCTTGTTTGAATGAGCCCTGATGAGATGACTCAGCTAAACCTATCCCAGTCTACACAGCAAAGCTGCATAGTGAGTTGCAGAATTCAGAAAAAAAAAAAAAGTCTGCCTCTGAATGCTCTCATTTTCAGTGTTAAAAAGTACCCATAAGTGTCATTCATCTAACTAGCCCCTTAACTATGAACGCAGCTCCATCAATGACCTGCTCTCTGGTAAACTAATCTTCCAAAAAACTCCAAAGGCATAGAAAACTGCACTTTCATTGAACAGATTTTCCCAACACCCTTGCGCCCTCTCTCCTCAGGCCTGACATGTTTATCAGTTTTGTCATAGATCTGGTAGGATATTCCTGAACCAGGAAGCGCAGGATGAACAGTCTCAGGACAAGATCACAAAAAAATATAAAAATAATAATTTGCATTTACACAGTAAAAAAAAAAGCTTATAAAAAGAGAAATTCTGTCACTGCAATGGGAATGTGCAGTGAAGATTTCCAGGAATGACAGATTGATTGACAGAAACCCATCAGATTCTGTCATCCTAAAGTCTCCATTTTCCACTTGGGCAAATCTTATAAATGTATCGAGCTCAGTCGATGGAAAGACACCGACAGACTTGAAATTCATTTTTCCTCTAAATCACATCAGGTGAGCCATTGCAGTGACACAACGTGACCCCACAGCTCTCCACTCCCGGGACTTGGAGCCAGAAAACACGTAAGTGCCATCTGTTTGGATGAACGCACAAACAAAAAAAAAAAAAAAAGCATAAAACTAAAGGCAACTCCATATACATCATGTGTATCCATAAGTGGCCACAGAAAGTTCCATGTCCTATACAGCAGACTGCCTCCCCTTGCAGCACAGACTTGCTGCCAGTTTCAGATCAATCACACCAAGGAAATGGGAAGCAGAAAATTGTACACAAGCAGAACACAAATAGACACAAGCAAGACAAGGGGAAGGGGAGAAGAAACCGCGGAAAACCGTGACCTCTGGAGTGGAGGATTATTGGAGCGCTATAGAAAAACGGAGAAACCTGCAGCATCTTGATCTAGCTACCAGGATTGGGGGGGGGGGGGGGGGCGCAGCGGCACCTGGACGGAGAGATAGAGGGAGGGCAATCTTAGTTGATATATTGGATGGTTGCTGATCGATGGGAGTATTTCTCTGGTTTTTAGGAAGGCATTTAGGTAATAAAAGAAAAAATATATAAGAGAAGTGTAAAAGAAAAAAACTAATTCAGTATTATGGAGGCGTTATATGGCACTTAAAAGGGTTGACCAGGAATAATAAGGGCTCTTTCAAAAACAGCACCACTCTTGCCCATGGCTGGGTCTGGTATTGCAGCTCAAGTAAACAGATTTTTTTTTTTAGACCAGATAACTCAAAAAAGCATCAGCATATAAAGACAAGAGGGACAGATTGCGTTACAATGTGCAGGCGCCCCTCATCCAGCCGCCGCCGCTTCTCGAGGACGCCGCTCCATTCCCTATGTAATTAGCATCTGGCAGATTCAGCAACACAATGGAACCTCATTAACATAATCCCAGCTCTGCAAAAAATTAAAAAACTTCATGTCATCTCCAGCAAACCCCAACATTAAGCCAGCGCACATTGTCACCCTCTCGTATTGCGCAGACACAAGAGACTTGATAAATCTGCAGGAAAATATAAATAGTGATCGTTACCGGGTACAAGAGTTTCTGGTCGATTTATAGTCACGAACAATGAGGTTTATTCAGGAAGCAGCACGCCAAAATATCGGGGGGGGGCTTGGATTAATAGCGTCCGATGAGCGATACGAGGGCTTATCACACAAAATGGCAGAAACCTAGGCAAATATTTCAGATGTTGCACGCCTTTTGATGAACTTGAGCAATTTCAACAGATAACTACAACCTTCCGATAATCCGGAAAATCTGATAATACGGAACACATCAAGTCCAGAAGATGCCGCATTAAAGGAAATTTAAGAGGAGCCCTCAGTTCTCCTGACACGTCTGTCTTACTAAATACTGGTATAGCCCATATAACCACCATTAGAGAACGTCTTATCTTAGAACTCTTCATTGTGTTGTTACTCTGTTATTCCTCCTGGCAATGTATGAATCAATTGACAACTGGGCATTACAATTGGCGTTTGTCTAATTGGTACTGACAGACTGTAGGAAGGGTCAAGAAAATATCCGATTGACAAGCAGAATGATAACTCAGTTGTCACTTTATCCTTAAATTTCCAGGAGGAACAAGAGAGGAATTCTGCAGAGATCCTCTTTAAAGGTTTTTTTTGTTCGCAGCAAAACAAACAGGATAGATCATAAATAAGTGACTGGTGGGGGGGGGGCTCTAGCCCCCCACAATTACAAGGACATAAGGGAGGTGATGCTGTCTGGAATTCCACACAATGTTTATCCAGGCACAGCGGTACATCAAATTACAAAATCGGAGAAATAACAGACTCCAAGTTGACACCTGATTATGTGCGCCCGCCTCAGAGCTGCGTACCCATGGATACAGCTAGCATGTGAGAACAGTATATAATCTCCCCGTTCTACTGTATATGTTACAGGACACCTTCCTGCCAGCCGCTCTACATTGCCCGCATTGACTTCGTATATGTTATGAGGCCTACAGAAGGTCACATACAGAGACAGGGGGGGATAAACATACATAACAGCAGGACGCTCTGCAGATGGAATATAAAAAGGAGGCCTCAACCCTAAATCCACCTGTATACCAGTCATTACCTAACCCTGATCCGTCCAGTGTCCTCATTCCTCACTATCAGGTCATTAAAGAGACATACACTGCAGGATATCTGTAACGACTGGAGGCATTGCATCCATAAAGTAGTAGTTGCGAGTGTTGCAGACACAAGGAATTATTTCAGGATACACAAGTTGTAGTTTACCTAAAATATGATCCAATTCCGACAGCCTGCAGCCACCACTAGGGGGAGCTGACCATATATGGATTCATATAACTTCAGTAATCAGAATGATAAACCAGTCTACAGTAAGGTCCTAAGCTCCCCCTGGTGGAGGATGCAGGCAGCCAGCATTTTATTATAATTATGGCTGTGTGAATGAAAGCTGGGGTTTTGAATGTGTTACAGGCAATGGGACAAATTTTTCGACGCCAAGATCTGATTGTTACTACGTGTATGGCCACCTACCCGCGTGTCAGTTGTCACTGCATGTTTGGAATTATGTTCATGAACCTGGTGGCTCAGGATGAATAGAGCTATAGGTCTTGCTCAGACCTGCTGCAGTGCATGGAATTGTGAAAAAAAATTATGTTATTCATATGATATATACATATAAGTGCGGAGACAGGTATGGGGGTCCCTACAACTACTCCTTATCTGTATAGATCTGCATAAAGAGGATCTGTCACTGACACATGTATCCTTGATATATGAAAAGGGCTCCTCCATATTACAAAGACCCTAAATAAAAATAAACCACAGGGCTAAAAACTACCGCATGGAATTTCTAGGAGGAATAACAGAGGAACAGCACAACGTAGAGTTCAAAGAAAATATGTCCCAGAATTGATATTTCATGGGAAATACTATTTAGTAAAATAGACAAGTCAGAAGAGGGGACAGATCATTCTTACTGCCTGTATGCACCTCACACCGCGGCACAACCCCTCCCCCACACCATATCCTTCACACCTTATAAGAACCAGATCCCAGTTGCCTTCGCTGTCCGCCATACGTTGTACACGACGTTGTAGCACAACCTTCCAAGAAGGTCTTGGACGTCTTCCCAAAATAATAAAAAAAAAAAATGAAAGGCTTCCTTGCACGCAAAGGTTTTCCGGTTGAGAATGCAGCTCAGAGGTGAATAATTACACAATCGCCCCACAAACACGTAATCACCCGCAGAGAAGCAGCAATGGGATTGTACACCATCAAGTCCTGAACAGACAATGTAATCAGTGCAAATCAAGTGAAGAAAAGAAACCGTAATCCTTGAACGAAACATTCTGCAACTTTGTAATAAGGCCATGTGCACACAAGATAGAGACGTCTGAAAATAAGGAGCCGTTTAAGGGAAACCAGACCCTGATTGTTGGACGTTTTTCTATAGAGTATGAAAAACAGCACCAAAAAGCGGCTGATGTTGTAACATGCACCTTTTTCGTGGCCGTTTCGAAAAACGGCCGCATAAGAAACGCCCCGTCGGAACAGAACCCCGTTTTCCAATTGAAATCAAGAAGCAGATGATTGGAGGCGTCCTGCCTGAGATTTTTCGGCCGTTTTCCGCCCAAAAAACCACTACGTGTGAACATACCCCAAGACTACATGTTACAATTCCCCACTATTTAAGATTGCTGCTTGCTGTCAGTGAATGAGATAATTCTGGTTTATACATAGAAGCTGAAAACCTGGCCCGATCACAAACAATCGTATGTACGGCAGAGAGCGCTCCGATACACTGATGGGCTGTATAAACGAGCGCTGAACAACGAGACGCAACCCAACCCAAGTCATCAGTCTGGAATAGCACGGTTCCCATTTAGCTCAGACACTCCACTGATACATTGTAACAAACCTTTAGCTATGTACAACTAGGTCAGGATGGATTTTTAGTCTTTAGCACGTTATTCACTGACTGCAAGCAGAAATCTGGACAAACAAAGTTTACTATAAAGTTGCAGAACTTTCATCATAGGAGGAAGGAGTTCGTTAGAAATTCCCAAAAAGTACCCCAAAATATTAGAGCCCCCTCTTCCGACCCTGTGTATTAAGCTGCAAGGCTGAGCCAATCTCCCTCTGACAACACTTCTGTCTGTGTTTACCAGCGGTTTCTCATTGTCCTTGGCAGAGCTGGACTAATCTTGGGTGCCAGGTGGCTTATGTGCCTAGAAATCTGCAGCTGACAATTACGTGGACAGTGATGCGGACAGTTATTTGGCACCCAAAGAATGTCCTGGAGTCAACCCTGAGTCACCACAGAAGGATGAACTGTCATAGGGATCCTGCCTTACATGTGCTGGTAACTGGTTACACAGAATTACAGGAGTATTGAAGGTGCCTCAAAGGGGTGGTCTCCTCTGGATATGCTTAGTGTACAGCAATAAATAGGGGGAAAGCTGCCCCATCAAAAGCCCCCCCCCCCCCCACCAATTAAGCAAACAATCAGTAATTAAAGGGTGTTTTAAAGTGGACAATGCTTCAAATTGGACTTACGTAGGAGTTCGCCCTTTATTAAAGGCATGTTATTGGTAGTGTCAAAAAGTAGTGTGCGCTTGCAGTACCAGGTTTCCACCACAGGTGTCATACCTGAGCAGCACAAAGAGGGTCCAATCCTAGCCCAGGTAATTTTTGCAGTAAACTGGACCCTCCCCTCTAATTTTCCGTAACCGGTTTCATTTAGGACCGCCACAATTCCATAGACTCATTTAAAAATCCTCGCTGAAGTATCTCATGGAGACTTCAAGCACCAAGCAAAAATAAGAGTCTATTCTAGGTTGAGGGTTACACTACAACCCACTCCTCCTGCTGACCCTTAGCGGTCACTTCCTTCTCCCAGCACCTAAACCCCACCATTGAGACACACTGATACGCACGTAAAACAAGAGACCTCAGCAGACAGCGACACCTCAATTCCTTCCACACAGAAACATTGGCTCACGCTTACGCAAACAGACACGCAACACACGAAGCTGAAATACACAAACAGCTCTGCTGTATCTCCTCCTAGTAAACACACAGCAAGAACATGGGACGCCTGGCGCAGCACGCAATGACTCATACACGGGGCAGGATTTCCTCCAGCTCGGGGGTTCCCTACAATACGTTTTTCCATGGTTGACATTTTGCCTCCTGCTAGTAAAAGCTGTAGCAGAGCAGAGTTTGTTATTTGGCACAACTGACAATGACGTCGTTGTGCTTTCCATAGGACTACAGTGAAGTGTACTGCCTTATCCAAACTAGATGGTAAATCAGAGTAGTTAAAATCTGTGATAACTCTAGGAAAGCGGGGTGACCAACCCTACAGGAGGCGGCCAAATTGGTTGTTCCTCAAATATCCTGGAAACTGAGACCTAAAGAGCAGAGGAATACAATTGCCCGCGACTTGACCGAGTAGTACTTCTACTAATGACGAAAAATCAGATGTAGCAGAGCTGAAGTTGTTGATGCTGCCTTTATAGGTGAATTGCGATCGAAAGTTTGTGACAAGTCCTATGTAAACAACGTTAAACACCAAGACTAGGATAAGGTCACAATAAGTTGAATTTGCCAATGGAATCACAAAACAAAAAAATACCCAATATAATCTCTCACAACTGCACGTCCCAACTCTAGGGTTCCTCTTCTCAAATCTGTGACCCTCCTACAACCACTACTGTTAATCACAGTCCCTCCTATGCAATTGTCTGTACAGGTTTCAAGTTCTTTTACTTTCCATATTAACTCCTGAAAAGAAAATAATTTCTAAAACTTTACAACATACTTTGAGTTACAATGGCTTACCATTATGATCTCTGCTTGCTGTTAGTGAATGAGAACATTCAGAGATTGGAAACCTACAAACCTAATACATCGTACAGCGAAGATTTGCTGCAATCGTATCCAATCTAGATCTGTGATTTAAGTCTATCAGCAACACAAATCGGTCTCTCTGATAGTTTGTTACAATGTATCAGTGCAGGTAAATGTATTAGTCTGTTATGCTCAGAGGATTGTCTGGAAACAGCCATCGTAAACCTCAGCTGTAAAATCTATTAGGTCTGTACTAATCCCTAGCCTTTTGATTTAAAACAAGAATGTTCTCGTTCACTGTCGGCAAGCAGAGATCTCGCAAATGGTAAGGAATTCAAAACAAAGTAGATTAGAAAGTGGCAAAACTTCATCATACAATGATTAGAGAAGTGGAATTAATGGTCTTTGGACATTAGATATTTGAATCAAATCACTAGGTACAAGAGACTGAACTGAGACGCAGCCTACCCCGCGCCTCGCTGTTCAGTGATCTTAGAGGACGACTTGCTGCAACCAATTCACACCCGTTACGTCTACCACAGCTGAATATTATATCATTATAATGGATAAATGACATCAGCCCGGGCCACAGCATATAACTCCTGTGCGGTGCGATGGCCATCATGCCGGGACATCTGTTATGGATGAGACAAAGTGCAGAACGGAGAATAAATGTCATCACTTAATCCAATCTGCTGTTCACAAGGCCTGTGGCTTAAAAATAAAATAAAAAAAAAAAAAGCCACAAAAACTGAGCAGGCTTCCCGCTCATGTCCTCAACGATCACCTGACAAATTAAGCCCCCGATTCACCATTAGGGGGCCCTACATTTGAATGACTGAGAATTGCATACATGGCTAATCCCCAATACACCTTCATATTAGAATCAGTCCCTTTACAAGCAGACGAGACCTGATAACCGACCAGGGAAGATAAATTCAGCTCAAACAGGGTACAGGCTGCCATAAACAGCAGCCTTTGTTCAGGAGAAATGGCTCAAACAAAAAGATTCTGACGATAGATTTAAGGATTATTTCTAATGTGCTTCTATCGATTGATCCCGAGTTACAGCCTGTAGTATACTCCAGAGCTGCATTCACAACTCTGAAGGTCTCAGGAAATCATCCAGCATTCCCTGTGGCTGTTGTATTTTCACAGAGATTGATGTAAGAGCAGAATGCAACTCACCAGAGCAAACACTACAATAATCTGATAAGAGGAAAAAAAAGTGCCCCCCCCCCCCTAGCATTATAGGAGCCAAGCAGTTAGGATAGTGTCTGGCAATAATCTGGACAGTTCAAAAACAGCCTGCAGAATAGTGAGTGCAGCTCTGGAGTATAATACAGGATAAGCAGTGTAAATTTAGATATACATACAGTAACATTATGATCAAAGGATTACGGTAACTTAAGAAATCCTATTTCGCTACAAAAAATGTTTCAATAATCAGGTCAGCAGAATGCAGACTGGCATTTACGGCAGCCTGTATTCCATTAATGTGCAGCTACAGGCTGGTGTACAAGAGCGTGCGCCCTCGGATGGTCTATATCATGGGACTGCTATGTAAGTAACCATCTAGAATAGGAGCAGATTCATTAGAGGAGGAGAGCGGGCTCCAGCTAGGCCTTATTTTAATGCCAATATTACGCCCATCGCCACATCCTCCACTTCATCCCACATAAACCTGCAAAGTGCATGAAACGTACACGCGTCGTGTTTATATGTAACGTGATAAGGTCACCTGCGGTCGTCAGTCACATGTACGCCTCCCCTCCCCCTATACGGTATCTTATATACACCAGAAAATAAACCGCACTTCCAGGAAACCAACTCACAACATTGATTCACAAAGCACTACAACCAGCAGCGGGTACACAGATTAGCACAGCAGCTTCCTTTTTACCCACGAATAGGATTTATTTCGTTTCTAGCAGACTGGCAGTCAATGCTGGGAGTTGTAGTGTCACCAGTTTGGATATCACTGCCATACACCATATGTAGCACACATAGGTCCATAAACTCTCCCCCTTTGGGGAAAAACAAACATTTGTAAGATTTTAGTATTTATTTTAAAAAAAAATAATATATATATATATATACACACTTTGTATTTCAATTCCCAATTTAAGACCTGTGCTTGCTGTTTACGTTGATAGTCTGAAAACTTGTCCTGATCACACAGCAGGAGTTCGTCACTACTGTGCTTGGCACACAGGATTTCTTACATGTTCGATCTCTAACCCGTAGATCTTCAGCCGTTGTATAACTACCACTTACACCATTCCGGGAAGCCACAGGCAGTCAGGGCATGCTGGGAGTGGTAGTTTTGCAACAGCTGGAGAGCCAGATTGGAGCTCATTGGCCTACATACATGGTAATAATCCCTCAGCTGTGATCAGAACTAGGTCAGGGTGGGTTTTCGACTAATGAACGTAAACAACGTTCCGACAGCAAGCAGAGATCTTGAAAATCAAGGTCATAAAAGGGAATTTATTTAACATTATGAAAAATTTCTGGAGTGGAAAAGTTGAAATGTGGGCTAAAGTGTGTTGCGCTGCCTCTGCTACTTAGAAAGAGGGGTGGGGCTTAGCAGAAGGGGTGGGGCCATAGCGGCTCAATAAATTTACGCCATAAAACTGGCGTCAATTGAAGCAAATTAATCCAGCTCCTAACTGGCATAGATTTGATTTTCTGGTGCAATGCCGGCCAGAAATGCCCCTAATTTAATTAAGGTGCGCGCCTGATTGCTTTTTGCATTTTTAAAATAGCCTCTAAAAATGAGCGCTGGATTCGGATCGGTGGCTAAGGGGGAACTGCGCAGCTCATTGGCATTATTTTTGATAAGTGCTGCAACCACAATGACAGTCACCATAGACATCACAAAAGAGGGTGAACATGGCGCTGGGACCACACACCCCCAACGCTCACCAGCCCTCTCCTCTTTGGAGTTTAATGAGTTACAATGACAGGATCTGTCACGGTAAAGCTTGGCTGGCAGACATGTCTGCGCTCTAACGTCATGAATATTTGCCAGCTGTACAGCGACATTCTAACTCCCAGTAGGTGACACCTGGCAGCGAATTAGAAACAATTTCTCTGTCGAAAATAAATTCACATTCTACATTCGGGTGCACAAACTTAGATTACCAGGCTGACATTTTCTGCATGACAAAGGCAAAAGACAACCTTTGGTTAGGAAATATACAGGAAAATTCCTTTAATCTGCCATCTGATAAACCAGAAAATCTGATCATCCAATACAAAATTTGAAATTTCAAAACAAAGAGCAGAAGAAATCCAGGAAATGCCTCTTAGGCTGGGTTCACACGAGCACGTTACCTCCGTAATGGACGGAACGTATTTCGGCCGGAAGTCCCGGACCGAACACAGTGCAGGGAGCCGGGCATCATAGTTACGTACGACGCTAGGAGTCCCTGCCTCTCCGTGGAACTACTGTCCCGTACTGAAAACATGATTACAGTACAGGACAGTTGTCCGGCAGCGAGGCCGGGACTCCTAGCGTCGTACATAACTATGATGCCCGGCTCCCTGCAGTGTGTTCAGTCCGGGACTTGCAGCCGAAATACATTCCGTCCATTGCGGACCGAATATGCTCGTGTGAATCCAGCCTTATTCCCTAGAAAAACGATAGAACCCGACCAACAATGCATCGACCAGGTGCTCATAATTATTCTATGACCGTGCGGTAATCCAGAATACGGAATAACGACACACCTATCCAGGCTCATTGATGTTGGATCCACAGAAAATTCCTGTATGAGGGAATTGCTTAAATAACCATCGCACAACATAAATCTGATAATCAGAAGTAGGGCTTATTCAGACTAACACAAATCGTCAGCGTGACGGCAGTTTGGTCTACTTGTATTTCTAGGAGGCTGTTCACACAGTTAATATACCATGTGAAGGGCCTGGGAAAGAAAATAGGACAGGTCTGATTATTGTCCGTTTTCACAGTTACCATAAACTCAAATCTGTGAGGGATCCATCAAAACAGGTGCGAATTGGACGTGAAAAACTGCATTTTTTATTTAGTTTTTTTTTTTTTTTTAACGTCAGATTTGGCACACCTGAGGCCTCATGCCCACTTCAGTTTATTTTCTTCAGGGTGCTATCCTTATTGTAACTGATAGCACCCTGACACATTCATTTCTATGGGGCCATGCACACATCCGTTTTGACAGTTCCGTTCATCCGTTCCGTCAGAAGTAGTGCATGTCCTACTTTTGTCAGTTGTTCAGTGACCGTGGGGCCCATTGAAGTCTATAAGTCCGTCCAAAAAAAAAAAAAGGCACACGGAAGGCATCCTTGTGCAGTCAGTTTTTCACGGATCTGTTGCCAAGCCTTACGCCTCATGCACACGACCAAGTGTGCCGTCCGGGTCCCGTCATTGATAGGACATGTTCGATCTCTTCTCGGATCGGGGACTCGAACCATTTTTCACAGACCCGATTCACCTGTTAAAGTGAAAGAGTCTGTGAAAACGATCGGGTGCCACTCTGATGCTGTCAAATACCACCCGAGTGTCACAACGGTTGTGTGCATGAGGCATTAGGGTCACATCTGCAGCTAACAGGACTAATCCTAAAACCAGAAATTAAAGAATATTTGGCCAAGTATTTCAAAACCAGAGATTTGTCTTTAGCCAGTCTTCTCAATCTTTCCAGATATCCCCACACACATTAAAGGGGTTTTCCCATGAAGGAGATGTATGATATATCCACAGGCTGTGTCAAGTGTCAGATAGATGCGGGTCCCACACCCATCCCTAGAACGGGACCCCCTAAACCCAGTTCCAGCTTATTGTGCTCACGCTGCCTCCCAGCCACTTCCTGATTACATGGTCGGGAGATATGGAAAACAGCGGAACCCGCTGAGCTATGCGGTTTCCATAACCAATAGAACAGAATAATAGTTACAGAAACAGCGTAGCTCGCATCCTACACTACCATGGGAGTTACGGAAATCGCGCAGCTCAGCGAGTTAGGCTGTTTTTGTAACGCCCGACCATGTAATCAGTAAGTGCCGGGAGGCAGCGTGATCACAGAGCCGGAGCGGGGTTTAGGGGGCCCCGTTCTAGAGATAGCTGTAGGTCCCAGACAAGGGACCCGCAGCTATTTGACATTTAGGACCTATCCTGTGGATAGGTCCTAAATGTCCCTCATGGGAAAACCCCATCATCAATACATAAGTCAATGGGAAATCTCATAAAACTGATGCAGAGGTATGTTTCCCATAGCAACCAATCAGATTCCACCTTTCATTATGCAGAGGACCTTTGCAAAATGAAAGCAGAATCAGGATTGGTTGCCATAGGCAACAATGCCACTAGTCCTTTGCACCAGCTTTTAAATGTATCCCTCCCATTGACTTTGTTCTCTTCTTCCTTCATCGTATCAGTTTCTGGGAAAGCTGGGTGATAACCACTTTGTCACCTAGCTAAACTAGCAACTTCAGAAAAGAGCCAAAAACCACTATTTATAACGCGTTTAATATTTCCCTATTAACTTCCAACTAAAATCTAGGCGCAGAAAAGGCCCGAAAAAATGATGTTTAGCCATTTCTGTGTGAATCTTTCTGGCTTAGAAACCTATAAGGGTATCCTGAGTTGAGTGGTCCACATATTAAAACCCTCATTTAATAACCCAGAGTGTAACTACAAGGAGCGGCTCTCATCTTGGAGTACACGGCCCATCTTTCTATTACAATGACAGCCCACTGTGTAATGCTTCATTTCCCCTGTGGTGGCACTGCAGGAAAGTAGAACATGTTTGCCCCCAGATTATAGCTGATCGCCGGGAATTTGTGATCGGATTGTTGAGGAAATTATCTAACCAAGATTGTCCAGCCCCTTCCTGTAATACAGTAGACAAACTAGTCTATAACTAGGCAAAGTGACCACTCAGGAGCCAAAAAGAAGCTGCACGACAACCCCCGTAGGAGCTGCACCATCCAGCTTTTCCAGAAACCAATATAAAAAGGAACGGCTGAAGACCAATATGGACTCAATTTACTTTTACAGAAAAATTCAAAGACTAGAAAAAAAAACACAAATTAAAGACAACGTAATTAAACTGCACAGAGAAGATGAGCCATTAACGGTTAGAGACGGCAGAACCCTCTAGAGAGGCTTCCAGTATGATCCTACAAATCCTCAAACGATATTTTATAGAGACTTTGCAAAGGACTGTATCTGACCGCTATTCATTACAGGGGGCACTTCCATCCCCCTGAGAAATGTCATTTTCAATACACATCCAAAATCTGGAAGTTTTCCACCCACACGTCACTAACGCTGTTCTTCCGTCAGTTTGCTAGTATGCCTCTTAGGGTAGGTTCACACGGGCTATTTTCAGACGTTTTTCAGGCTGTAAATGTAATGAAAAAAATCGGAAGCAGAATGCCTACCAACATCTGCGCATTGATTTCAAATGGGAAATGCGGCGTTCTGTTCCAACAGGGCATTTTGTTAGGCCTCATTTCCCAAAAAAACGGCACGTAAAAAGCACATGTCCCTTCTTGAGCCATTTTTGGAGCAGTTTTTCATTGACTATAGAAAAACAGCTCAAAAAACGCATGTAAAAGACACTAGTTTCATTAGAAAACTGCTTATCAGGAGGTGCTTTCCCTTGAAAACCACTCTGGATTTTCAGACGTTTTTTGTTAAGAGTGTGAACATACCCTCAAATTCTCACCGTAACTGGTTTATCCCAGAGCTGGGGGAAAAACACGCAAACAGAGAGAACATAACGATGCTCTCAGAACAAAACCAGAGAACAGGCCACCAATCAGGATCCTCTTCCTAGTTAAAAACTCATACCAATATCTGTACATCCTCTATGCTTTACACTGCAGCTCTGCTTAGGAGAGCAGATTTTTAGTAGTGAGGGCACAAAGATTAGAAACTACAAGCAACTGGGTAACTGCTGCACGTACACTTAGCGAATGGACTCCTAAGGGGCAGGGGAGCCAGGAGATCCCGATATAGGGTGCAGGACAAGAGGGACTTGCCTCGTATTTCTGCGGCCTAAAGCTTTACAATGTAATCGTATGGCAAAAATATTCTGCAACTGACAGACTTCTCTATTGCTTGTGTTGTGGAACATATTTTTCCCTTAGGAATACAATGTAACGTCTTCTGCGGTGGAAATATGAGGCAAAAACGCCACCCCAAAGCTACTAGGAATCTGGCCCATGAACAAACAAGCACTTCCAAGTGTGAGGAATAACACCGTAGTACAACATTAACAAACAATCGGGTCTGTATATTATCTGCCCCCATCTGGCGGATGACGTGTGTGAAGTGGGGGGGGGGGGGGTGGCGGGGATCTGACGTCCTAAATTACGAGTGTACGCATAACCTTGATCAACACCTCCAAAAAACAGTTGATAAAGACTTTCCCACAAGAACTGCTCCTGGCTGACACTGCACCTCGGGGCAGGACTGGATGTCTTCCTAGCAAAACAGGAGATACAGGGTGCTGCCATTAATAAACACATACAACACTGCGCAGATCCCAAGAGTTGTCCTACCGCCAGTACCAAAATTAGAGTCAATCCATCTTAATTTAAAAAAAAAAAAAAAAAAAAAAAAAAAAAAAAAAGGTATTCACAGCCAAAGCTGCAGTTACAGTTCTTATCAAAGAATTGTGCGGCTCATATGCAGCTACACAGAACTAAAAACTGATCTCATGACTGACAGCAAATTAACTGCAGTCTGTTTCCAATGGCAACCAGTAGAATTATGTATGCAGTTTTAGATGTGAGTGGAGAAACCAGTACACAACAAATATTGAGTAAAGCCGTCACATGGCAAGATCTCTACACACCACCAAAGCTGCAATAATGGCTTTCAGAGCAATATCCCCTATGTCGGAAAATCACAAGTAAATTTCTGGAGTCGTCCTCTTCTGTCAAGTTGCTAAAAATTCTATTGTCGATGCTAGGAAGGCAGATTGACAACCAATAAAGCAGCCTTTTATGTGCGCAAGGGACTGAACACCCAGCTTTTCCTTAATCCTGAATGCCAAATCCACCTCTGTTTGCAGGGATAACTTTCCTACCCACCTATAGCTGCACGATTAGGCAGTTTGGCTTTCAGGTGACCGTTGAGGGAGCCGAGACGGGGGCCATACTGGCTGAGAATCAACCTGCCAAGAAACACATTGCTGAGGAGCATATATGTATATAGCATGTGGACAGGGAAGGAGAAGTCAACTTATCTTATGGTGTGCAGGGGTGGGGGGGGGGGGGTAACAGGTTCTTTACGTAGTGCAATTTGTTTTCTCTCATTTGTGTTTTCGCATCTCACCATTTAAGACCTTTGCTTGCTGTCAATGGATGGAAATATTCCAGTTTGCATCAAGAGGCCAGAAACCTGGTCTGATTATGTAGAACTGACACAGGTGCAGGACTTGTTACACAAGAGGGGAGTCCTGCAACTTTGTCAGGCTCAGTTCCCACCTACATTGCGAATTGAAATTCTGTTCCCTCATAGGAGCGCAAAAAGAGAATTCAAAACGGTAACGGATCCATCACACAATGGACACCAACAATGGCCACGGACCACATTAATAACGGGGTCCGTCAGGATGTCCGCAGTTTTGCTGAAAAAACAAAACAAAAACCATACACCACTGACTGAATCTACCTACGATGGTGGCTCCTGACGTGTCTCCAACGCAGAAGTGATCAAAGTCTTAGGCCCCGTTCACATCAGCACTCAGTTTGGCTTGCGGTTTCCGTTCATTCAGAGAACTGGAAAGCCGAACAGCAACTACATAGTTTGCATTACCATGGATTACAACGGTAATGTTTCAGTTGGTTTCCGTCCCGTAACATCTCCTTTTTTTTTTCCACAGAAACAATAGCGTAGTTGACTACGCCAAGTGATGTGTGCAGCGAGTCACTGGGATGATTGCCATTGAAATCAATGGTAATGCAAACAGAGGCTATAGTTTGTTCGGCTTTCCATGAGGCTTCGTTCAAATCTGCGTTGAGGTCCTGTTGTGACGTTCCGTCTGAGCTTTCCGTCAGAACGAGACCCTGAACTGAAAGACGGAAACTGGAGGTTTCCGTTTACATCACCATTGATTTCAATGGTGACGGCTCCGATGCCTATAGTTTCACATCAGCGTTGGCTTTACGTTCCGGGGTTCCGTCTGAGGCTTCCGTCGGGTGAACCCCGCAACGGAAAGTCAAACGTAAACCACAGCTTCCATTTGCATCACCATGGATATCAATAGCGCAGTCAACTGAGCTATTGATTGCTACCGTTCTGGCAGGTTTCCAGTTTTTGGACAAACGGAAACCATTAGCAATGTTTCCGTCACCATTGATATCAATGGTGATGCAAACGGAATCTGTGCGGGGATCCATGACAGAAACCGCCAACGGAACCCCTAAACGGAAAGCAAACGCTGTTGTGCACCGGACCTGTCGTTTTGCCGGAAGCAACGGCGTAGTCGACTGCCATTTCTTCTGGCAAAACGACAGGTCCGATGCACAACAGAGACAAACTGAAGCCATGGGCACCAGCTCCATCACCATTGAAAGCAATGGTGATGGAAACGGAAATCTCCATTTTCCGTTTGTGTCAGTTCAGGGCCCCGTTATGACGGAAAGCTCTGATGGAACATCAGAATGGGAATGAATGGAAACCCCAAACAGAACCCAAAAACACTGATGTGAACAGGCCCTTAGTTCAACATGATCAGGACAGGTTGCCAGCCTCTAGAAGCAAATCGGAGGGGGTATTTCCATTCACTGCCTGCAAGCACATGTCTTCAAAAATATCAACAAAGTAGATTAGGAAGTTGCAGAACTTCATTAGACAAGTTAGTAAACAGATACCAGGGCTATTAATGCGGATGGGCCAAGTAATTGTTAATTGGCAGACCGCTGATAGGACACAACTATCAGTATTATCAACTACCATGGTGTCCTCAGGGGTATTGGGTCTTATAAGCCGTGCCCTATTGGCAGTCTGCAGCTGCTGCTGTCAGATAATCGGCTATTGTTTTACACTCGTTATGTACTAACAATTTACTTCCATTTAGCAATCACTTGGACGATCAGGCCAGGTCGTCATTTCACATGTATGCGGTTGGTTATAGATCCTGAATAAGTGTTGTATTTTAGTTGCACACATCTAGTAGGTACCTGTGAACGGCTATTTTTTTGTGGTCTTTGGCAATAAGGTGCCAAGGTTTCATAATTCCTGCCTGCCAGTTACCAGGGTCCATCAATGGAACGATCTCATGGCTATAAACAAAGCTGCGACTCCAATGGGCTGGAGTAACAACCTTCAGCTTCGTGTAAAGCAAGAATAAGGTTTGCTGCTAGAAGACGAGTGAAGACTTCCGCCACCGAGTACGTGATGCAGATTTACATGGCAGGGTCCCAGGAGTGATGCGGATCCAGTTACTGGGATGATTAATGACAATTTGCGCTGCTCATCCATTTATAGATCATTGTTCATTCAAAAAAATTATTAGACATTTTCAAGCCAAACAAAACCCCATTGAAGTGTCGATGCAGCGAGCGAGGAGTAGCGTTCCATTCCCAGTTCTCCCCAGTGCAAGCTTTCAATTCCAAGTTTCTCACCTCTTAGCCACATTCTGTTTGAGCCACTACCTCATGCCAAGGTCCGATCCCCAGGTTCTCCAAGGTATTCAGGATTCCTTACCCTCCTGGTATCAATATTTTTACCATTCTTACAGGGTCCTCTCCTAATATTATTATTTCCAGGAACAATGTTTCCATCCAAGTCTCCCTGGGTTCACTCCTAGTAGCCACATTCCCATTCACAGGGTCCCCAGTCTTAACTAGTAGCATCCACTGCCAGTCTTCCTAGGTTCTCCTCTCAAAGCAGCAATTTCTTAACAATCTTACAGGGTACTCTCCTAGTACCAGCCTTTCATTCAGTCCCCCTAAATTCTTAGATTTTCAGCCCTTCTCTCTTGCTGGGTTTTCCTCCAAGGATGGACCTGACTTATGGGTTTTTACCCAATGGCAATTCTTGCTCCCCCCCCCCCTCGGGTCTAACCTAATGCAAGTTTCTTTGCCCCCCTGGGTTGAAATCCAATGCCAGTTTTTCAATCCCAATGTGGTCTCAACAATGCCAATCTCTGAGGGTGCACTCCAAATATCAATGCTGCTTTGCCACTTCCTAAATTTTCAAGAGGTCTTTTGATGCCAGCCTCTGCTAATGCCAACATTCCCCTCCTAACTGACCACAGTATACGCCTGTACCCAGCACTAATGTTCTGTACCCGGTCTCTGGGTTCAGTCTTATATCAGAGCCATGTCAGCATTCTATTGCCAGTTCTAGCTCATGCCCTGCGGTATCAGTGCCTCCTCCTATTTGCCCCGGATCCCACTCACCCTCATTCAGCTTGCTGTACACAGTAGACGGGATGTCTAGAAGTGTGCACATCATTGCTCTGCCGATTAGTCGTATAGCAGAACGCAGCGGATGTTGTGGGATTGAAGACGTTCTGATATAAGCAGCGCATGGGGCGATATTATTCTGCACCTGGCACTCTGCTCGCTGCTAACTCTTTCATGCACCACGATAGCATCAATTCTCCAAGGGAGGGTGGCAGTGGCTTATCTTCACTAACTCAACTACTCTAAAACATAGCAGAGGTGAAAGATCAGGATGGTCTGTGGGTCAGTTGCTGCTTTTACTGGGACTCCATAGAGTCATTATTGGTCATTGGCGCAGACTACAATCATTAAGTGCATTCATTGTGACATTAGGTTGTGTTATTTGACTTTTTTCATAGGACTGCAGGTAACGTATGAGGACTGTAGATCTACAGCTAAAAGCCATTTTCAGCTCTGCTACATCCAGGCCATAAAAGGTAAACTATAGTAATTGTAGTTGTGTCTTAAATCAAAGTATTGGCGTTAATTGTCAATCATTAATGAGGTTCTCCGCAGCGCTAATATGGGTGAAAGAGGAAATGGCTTTACATTTTTTTATATTGCAACCCTCTTAGATCACAGGGGGGCACGGATTGTCCTAACTGTTCATTAGCAGCAGGTGGCCCACAGAGGTGGCGGGTACATTTGGAAGGGGCACTGCGTCTTGTAGCAGGCATCACAGGTGGTCTCGCGGAATTGAAAACATGAGACCGTAGCCACAACAGCCCCAAGGGAACTTTGAAGAATAGGTCCTTACTCTTAAGCAATTTCTTATAATATGGAGCCATTTCCCCGCTGGCTGTCAGTGAACGAAAGCATTACAACCGTTTGGTATAGATTATGCAAAGCAAAAAACAGACGAGGATACAATTTTCTTGAGTTACCCCCTGAGAAAAAGCACAAAAGGGACAAGGAATCCTATATCCCAAATAACATGAAGCCATTAAAGAGAACTTCCCCTTTGAGAAACAAAATCATTGAATTCCCCTCTATCAAGTTTAAGCCACCATCTCGGCTCTCAAGGATCACCCAGCTTTCCAGACACCAAAACGGCAAATACGAACTGATACATCCCGAATTCAATACAATGCTACCTATCCATGCAGGAAGCTGGAAAAGCTGGATGAGGTTCCCTCAGAGATGTAAAAGCAGCACTATTGGTTGTCACAGCTTTTTCAGACTCAAGAGCAGCAGATATGGAGTGATACATGACTAATTCAAAATATTTCTTAATTACCGTGCAGGAAACTGTAAAAGCTGGGTGATGTCCTAACCAGCTCCCACCTCCCCAGGATGCAGAAGAGCAGGTATATTATAATATTTAGACATGAAGGATATTTGGTAAATAAATAAAACATAATACAGTATTTAGTAAATATTTCAGTATGGGGGGGGGGGGGAGAAATCACAAAAAAAATAAAAACACTGGGGACGGCCTGAAATAACCCGAGGGTCTCAGTGGACATTATGATGAAGGTCTATGGGGAGGGTTCCATGAAAGACCCTAAAACGAAGATTTTGTAGCAAGCAGGCAGACCTGTACTGAAGCTCTATGAAAATAGAGAGAATTGGGAAGAAAAGCCTTTCCCACACGGAGGAGTCCTGGAGGGCTGAGGAGATGTAAGAGGTCAGGAACTCACTCCCCCATAGATGTAATTACTGGGGTCTTATATAGGAACCTAACGGATGGAGATTTAACCCTGGCAGATGTTTGCTGCAAAACCAAAGACTAAACTGGGTTAACCACTTCACAATAACATACAGATGTAGCAGAGCCCAATTTGTAACTGAAAGCATGAAGTGTTATCAATTGTTTTACATAGATTAAAGATACAGCCCCAAATCCTAAAATGACAATCAGCTCTGCTACATCTATGTACCCAAACAACGAACTGCATCCATCAGTCATCAACATTTTAAAGGGGAAGCAACAACAACTACTGGCGCTCGGTAGCCTGATGTTGACCGCTGGATACGCTGCACGGTTATGCCAGTACAATGCATTCATCCCATAATTAATTTCCACCATTAGCCTTGATTAGACATCATAATCAAGGGTCTTGTATGGGAAACTTAATGTTTCCACCATGTGCACGATATCAGAACGCACTAACACAATCATATGAACGAGGGTCTTGTAGCATCAAAGAAGAAGTCAACTTATATAGAGACTCTGGATGAAAAACAGACAATATGGGAGAGCAGTCAGCCAAGGATGGGGGTGAGGATCCAGCCTGAGAGGGAAGAGGGGTGCAGCACCCATAGCTAAAGAGATGGGTGACCAAAGCAATTACATAGACAGGGGTGCAGCATTCCTATATACCTAAAAAATAAGAAGGTTCAAGACCCAGCTACACACCCAATTACCAGGAGGCGTGTCATATCTAGATACAACCAGCAAAGGGGTAAAGTATATATAGTTACACAAAATCAGAGACCTAACCGCACAAACATGAGAACGGGGCACCCAGATGTAGACAATGATTGGGATAAGGGACGAAGCACCCAAACAGTAAAGATAAGGGAAGAATATGGCTATACGTAGTCAAGGAGAGAGTGCAGCACCCACAGAGGTGATGGAAGAAGGGGGGGTGGGGTGCAGCACCCACAGAGAGGTGGTGGAAGAGGGGGGGAGGGGGTGCAGCACCCACAGAGAGGTGATGGAAGAGGGGGGGTGGGGTGCAGCACCCACAGAGAGGTGATGGAAGAAGGGGGGTGGGGTGCAGCACCCACAGAGAGGTGATGGAAGAAGGGGGGTGGGGTGCAGCACCCACAGAGAGGTGATGGAAGAGGGGGAAGGGGGTGCAGCACCCACAGAGAGGTGATGGAAGAGGGGGAAGGGGGTGCAGCACCCACAGAGAGGTGATGGAAGAGGGGGGGGGGTGCAGCACCCACAGAGAGGTGATGGAAGAGGGGGGGAGGGGGTGCAGCACCCACAGAGAGGGCGCTGCACATAAAGTACAGGGGGCTCATCACCCCACTAAAATACGATGGGAGCACCAAACACAAATAGAGGGGTGCAGAACCCAGTCAGAGAGCGGGGTGCAATATTCAGCCACACACAGGACGCGGGTGCAGCAGCCAGAGGAGTTACACACAGCCGTAGAAGTGCAGCCACTACCCCGCATACAGCACTAGAGCCGCCGCTGACCTGTCCGAGCTCCTGTGCCGCCGCCTCCTCCGCTTCCTGGTCCCAGTCAGAGGTCACTATCCCGGGAACACATCTGCTCCTCACGCCGAGACTCCCCGGACTCCTGCAGCCGCCACTCCGAGACACAACACACCGTACCGTAATCACTAAAAGAGGCGCACTCATTACCTTAATATACCGCCCAGAGCGCACGTGTCCCGCCCACACAGTCCCGGAGACGTAATCCTCCGCTCAGATAGAAATAAAGTTTCTGCATTTCCACAACTTTCCTTACTGCAGAATAATCAGTCCTTCCGTCTCCTCCCGCCAATTATAAGTTCTATTTTGCACTTCTGTTACTGGGAAAGTTGGGTGACTACAAATATGGCCGCCAGTACACGCTCAATGGGGTTGTCACTCGGATTTCCCAGGCTTCTGGATGGAAAAACTTTCCAGTTATTCAGTGCTTCATGTCCCTCTAATGTATCTTCACAACTAGCAGGATTTTCCGTTCAGGGGTGTAGGAAAGATGGGTGATCACTCCCTTTTGTTAAAGGGGAAATGCACGAAATAACATTTCCTGTATTAAATATATTCAATGTATCTGCTCTTATATCAACTTGTTTAAAATTGTATTCAGCAGTTTTTCGTCTCTGGGAAGTCTGGGTGACCGCTAATATACAAAACCTCACAGGCACCCAGCTTTTCTAAACACTGAATGGCCAATCTGCCTTGTTATGTGGCAATTGAGGGGCAGAGGTATAGCCAGGGGCGTAACCTGTGAATGCCCACGTGCCACTGCCACCCCCACACCAGATCAACTTCCCCCCCAACATAAAAAAAGAAAAGCCTTTGCTCATTGCTCCTCCGTTTCCTCTTGTACGCAGGGGGCTTGTGCCCTGGATCCCCTCAGACACAGAGGGCCAGGACCTTGTATGTGGCGTGGCACATACCACCTGAGGGGATCCAGGGCGGGCCCCATGCAGGCACCATTCCACTAAGGGCCGAGTTGCACCCGCAGCGACCACGATCGTTAGGTCACTGGGCACAGTTGTAGGGGGTGCAGAGGTAGCAGTCACACCTGACGGGGCCCAAAAGCCACATAAGAAGACACCAGTATTATAAATGGCGCAAGGTAGGTGGTGGTTATTACAAAATTTGCATTGGTGCCCAGAAGCTTAAAATTAGGATATCACTGGATGATTAGACAGATTTGCCATTCAGGAGTCTAGGAAAGCTGGGTGACATTTCTTTATGTGAAACAATATATAACCACGGTTTAAAGTAGCTTCAAATCTATTGCATATTCCATATAATTCCTGCCGTCCAACGCAAACATGACAGTATTTTTCGAGCAGACCCAAAGGCAATGAGAAACGATGTAACAGCCGCCGTACATTGTTTCCTGCATGTCAGATGTACTTAGAGATGAAAAAGTCCATTAGGCCCTGACATTGGTGCCCGTGGGCAGTGCCAGCCTACTATACCCTTGATGTCGGTGCTTTCAGTTCATTACGCAGCTCTGTTCAGAATCATTGAACCTTCAGGATGACCGAGCACCTCGAAATTGCCGAGAAAATCCCTGTAACCCAGGGGTTCAGTACACAGCGAGCAGAAAGTTATATAATAGCCATAGTACAGCAGAACTATTAACAATCTATTCCATCATTTCTTAGTTGTATCTGTTCCAGGTAAAGCTGGATGGAAATCGACCAATGTCTGCCGTTACAGCTTCCACAAGGATTGTCATCTAGCTTTTCTTCACTCCTGTGCAGTAAATCTACCTAGTTAAGGAGTGATACAACCCCTCTTCTGAATCACAGCGTAACTAGGGAGATTGGCCATTCAGGATGCTGGGAAAGCAGAGTGACAATATCTTTAGAAGCCATATCGGCTTCCATATTGGTTGTAATCCAGCTGTATTGGATCGTTTTGAACAACTTGCCAGAAAAGGATGACTCAAGAACAGATATTTCAGGGGTGAGAGGGGCGCTCTTTGAATTAATCTGCATCTATATTAATGTAATTTTATTTTTACATTTTTGGGCTTAATATTCTTTTATGAGCAGATCTCGCATGCCTTTAGTCATGTAGGGTATGGCCACTCACAGAGGAGGATCCTGACAGTAAACAGTCCTGCTCAGAGCAGCCCTCTATGACACTAAAGAATGCCAGTCAATTGGGTACATGCCAAATTAGTAACATTGCAAGTTTATAGCTGCTTAAATATTCTATTTTTGTCAGGAAAAAAGAGTGAAAATGCCCTGGTTCCCACAGATACAATACTGGTATACAGTGCATAAATAATACTGCCATAAGTACATAAATAATATTGCCATACAATGCATACATAATACTGCGATACAGTACATAGATAATACTGCAATACAGTACACAAATAATACTGCCATACAATGCATACATAATACTGCGATACAGTACATGATAATACTGCAATACAGTACACAAATAATACTGCCATACAATGCATACATAATACTGCGATACAGTACATAGATAATACTGCAATACAGTACACAAATAATACTGCCATACAATGCATACATAATACTGCAATACAGTACACAAATAATACTGCCATACAATGCATACATAATACTGCGATACAGTACATAGATAATACTGCAATACAGTACACAAATAATACTGCCATACAATGCATACATAATACTGCAATACAGTACACAAATAATATTGCCATACAATGCATACATAATACTGCGATACAGTACATGATAATACTGCAATACAGTACACAAATAATACTGCCATACAATGCATACATAATACTGCGATACAGTACATAGATAATACTGCAATACAGTACACAAATAATACTGCCATACAATGCATACATAATACTGCAATACAGTACACAAATAATACTGCCATACAATGCATACATAATACTGCAATACAGTACACAAATAATACTGCCATACAATGCATACATAATACTGCGATACAGTACATAGATAATACTGCAATACAGTACACAAATAATACTGCCATACAATGCATACATAATACTGCAATACAGTACACAAATAATACTGCCATACAATGCATACATGATACTGCGATACAGTACATAAATAATACTAATATACTGTACACAAATAATACTGCCATACAATGCAAACATAATACTGCGATACAGTACATAAATAATACTAATATACTGTACACAAATAATACTGCCATACAATGCAAACATAATACTGCGATACAGTACATAAATAATACTAATATACTGTACACAAATAATACTGCCATACAATGCATACATAATACTGCGATACAATGCATACATAATACTGCCATACAGTACATAGATAATACTGACAGAAGTACATAAATAATACTTCTATACAAGACATTTCAGTTACTTATATAGCGCCAACATATTCTGCAGAGATCCTCTTTTTTACTGTCCCCATTGGGGCTCACAATCTAAATTCCCTATTAGTATGTTCTTGGGGTGTGGGAGAAAACCCACACAAACACAGGGAGAACATACAAACTCCATGCAGATGTTGTTCTTGGTTGGATTTGAACCCATGACCCCAGCGCTGCAAGGCAATAGTGCTAACCACTGAACCACTGTGCTGCCCTGTATAGAAATAATACTGCCATAAATACATAAATAATACCGTTATACAGTACATACATAATACCATTATACAGCATATAAAACACACCGAGATACAGTACATAAATAATACTTCCATAAGTATATAACACTGCTATACAGTACATCAATTATACCATTATACATCATATAAAACATACCGAGATACAGTACATAAATAATACTGCCAACAAAAAGAGAATTATGAAGGAAAACCTTACAATTCTCCAGATGTCCCCACAACAGTGTCAGCTACAGATGTCTCCATAACAATTTGTCAGCCACAGATGTCCTCATAACAGGGTATCCTCCACGGATGTCCCCCTAAGGCCGAATTCACACGAGCATGTGCGTTTTGTGCGTGCAAAAGTACTTAACAGCTCTGTGTGTCAGCCCAGTTTTTTTCGCGCAGTCGCCATCATTATGACACTCCGTTTGGATGTTTGTAAACAGAAAAGCACGTGGTGCTTTTCTGTTTTCATTCATAGTTTGACAGCTGTTGCGCGAATCACGAGCGTCACACGGAAGTGCTTCCGTGTGGTGCGCGTGATTTTCACCCACCCATTGACTTCAATGGGTGCGTGATGCGCGAAATATGCAAAAAGAACGGACATGTCTTGAGTTTTTCGCAGCGGACTCACGCTGCGTAAAAATCACGCAACTGTCTGCACGGCCCCATAGACTAAAATAGGTCCGTGCGATGCGCGTGAAAATCACGCGCGTTGCACGGACGTATATCCCGTTCGTCTGAATAAGCCCTAACAGTGTGTCAGTGACATATGTCCCCATAACAGTGTATCATCCACAGATGTCCCCATAACAGTGTATCATCCACAGATGTCCCCATAACAGTGTATCATCCACAGATGTCCCCATAACAGTGTATCATCCACAGATGTCCCCATAACAGTGTATCATCCACAGATGTCCCCATAACAGTGTATCATCCACAGATGTCCCCATAACAGTGTAATCATCCACAGATGTCCCCATAACAGTGTATCATCCACAGATGTCCCCATAACAGTGTGTCACCCACAGATGTCCCCATAACAGTGTATCATCCATAGGTGTCCCCATAACAGTGTATCATCCACAGATGTCCCCATAACAGTGTATCATCCACAGATGTCCCCATAACAGTGTATCATCCACAGATGTCCCCATAACAGTGTATCATCCACAGATGTCCCCATAACAGTGTATCATCCACAGATGTCCCCATAACAGTGTAATCATCCACAGATGTCCCCATAACAGTGTATCATCCACAGATGTCCCCATAACAGTGTGTCACCCACAGATGTCCCCATAACAGTGTATCATCCATAGGTGTCCCCATAACAGTGTATCATCCACAGATGTCCCCATAACAGTGTGTCACCCACAGATGTCCCCATAACAGTGTATCATCCACAGATGTCCCCATAACAGTGTATCATCCACAGATGTCCCCATAACAGTGTATCATCCACAGATGTCCCCATAACAGTGTATCATCCACAGATGTCCCCATAACAGTGTATCATCCACAGATGTCCCCATAACAGTGTGTCACCCACAGATGTCCTCATAAAATGATGTCATCCACAGATGTTCCATAACAGTATCAACACAGATGTCCCCATAATAGTGTGTGATCCACAGATGCCCCATAACAGTATCATACACAGATGTCCCCATAATAGTGTGTGATCCACAGATGCCCCATAACAGTATCATACACAGATGCCCCATAACAGTATCATACACAGATGTCCCCATAATAGTGTGTGATCCACAGATACCCCATAACAGTGTGACACTGCTGCACTATTCAAGCGTAGTTTCAGTCATTGTCCCGTGTGTGGACAACCCCAGCGGCTCATTATTTCGGCACATTTATCCTCTATGCCTGATCCTAGGAATGTTGTCACTGCTGCAGCATCTAATTGTCAGCGACTAAATTATCTGCCAGAAATATTATCTTGTCTGAGCCCTAAGAGAACATAAAGGAAATGTAGATATTAGCAGGGAACACGGCGTCCCTCCGGAGAAGACAGTGACAGATTAAAGGAGCCCAAATATTGATCTCGTCTGATCAGCTGATTACAGACTGCAGCTGACGGACACTTGGCTTCCGCAGAGATCGTTGGCATTCATGGCACCCAGCTCTCCCATCAAGTGCCCAACCTAGCAAAATATCCACGCCACAGTCTTGTAATGTAATATGTAGGACGGAGATTGAGCGTTCATGGTTGAATAAAGGTCTTAGTATCGTAATACTCGAAAGTGAACATTTCCCATTAAAATAAATTTCAGTTGTCAGGTTTCTAGAAAAGCTGGGTGACTATCATTAAAACTCCCAGGGGAGAGTGGGAGAGGGGTTCACCCAACTATCCCAGAAGGAGATACACTATAAGAAACAGTAAATCTATCTAGTTATGTACATAAAAAACAGGAGTCGGATATATGCCACTGTGATTTTCCATTTCAAATTTATATCTGTCTCTGGGAAAGCTGGGTGACAATCAATATAGTTATCATTAAAGCTGCCATAGGAGATTTTCACCCAGCTTTCCCTGGAAAAGATATAAGAAACAGTAAATGTGCCTTGTTATGTAGAAATACAAGAATATGGCATATGGCATTGTATAACTAAGAAGCTCATCCATTCAGGATTATGGGAAAGCTGAGTGACAACCAATTATGATCACCATTGTATCTGTTACAAGGCGAATCATTCGGCTTTTCCAGAAAGAGATATTACAAAATAATATAAAAAGTACATTTGAAATATAACAATATAAAATAAGTGGGGGTGTCTTTGCATAACTAGGCAGATTTCATGCCATTCAGGATTGTGGAGAGTTGGGTCACAACCCCTGTGGGTGCATTAAAGGTAAACTTATGAGTTATCAACCAGCTTTCCCAAAATCCAGAATAGCAAATCAGCCTAGTTACCCTTCCCCTTAAATTATTATATACAGAGGCACATATGCCAGTCAGGAGTCTGGGACAGATGGTTGATACCGCAGTAGGAGTTGTGACGTCAGCCTTAGTGGTCGATAACCCAGCTTTCTTTGGAACAGATATAGTATTTTTATTTTTTTGACATTTTGGTGGATATTCACAATATTTAATACAGGCAGGATGAGAATATGGATGAAGACACGGTCTAGGTCATAGTGGAGGGAAGATGCAGCCATAAACCGCAGCGGATTACACCCTCTTCTTGTAGGCAGCAAAACAGGAAAAGCACATACTCTCTCCCCAGCTCTTGCTGTGACACTGTCCGTAGCTGATTGGACAGTGTCACAGCCATGTTACACCCCGCCTTGCCAATTACAACCTCCATTGACTGTTCAGGGGGGTTAATTAAATATTGGGCTCCAAATATAATGCCACCGATATCTAAATAAATGTAAAGTGCCCCAGGGTTGGTGCAGCCCTGCCCGTTGCATGCTGCACTCAGCTGCACCTGTATGGGGAGGTGAAAGGTTCTCTTTAAGTGGAGATGATATAGAAATGAGATGATTTATGTTGATTTTACAAGAACCTCTCTCTTTACCAAAGGATGATTAAAACATCTCTTCCCGGGCGGTGGAGCTGGTGGAATTTGAATAACTCACGTTAATGTCTTGGTGAAGACTTGAAGGCTATTTACACCTTTGAAAACGCTTTTTTATTATATATAAAACAGTATATCAGTGTGTTTAGCGCAACTTTCTAATTACTTTTTGTAAAAAATTATTTTGACTTTTTGAGATACAGCTGCTTTGTATCCTGTATATAGAGCAGCTGTATCTGATGCTGAAACCTGTATCTGTCAGGTCCACAGGACTGACGGGTTCAGTGACAGCGGGTCCTGCGTGTTTCTGATACGCAGGATCGAGCTGGTACCGATCACATACATAGTTTGTACGGTTGAAAAGAGACTCATGTCCATCAAGTTCAACCGAAGGGAAACATTTCTACACATAGGAGCTGATATTTTTTTGTTCTAGGAAATGATCTTTGCCTTTTTTGCAGCATCTCCTGTCCCTGCCGTGACGGCTCCTGCGGTGACTATTCTGTAGATTCACAGTTCTCACAGTAAAGAAGCCTGGTCGCCTCTGCAGGTTGAACCTTTTTTTCTCCAGACAGAGGGAGCGCCCCCTTGTTTTTTGAGGGGGTTTTACAAGGAACAGGATTTCACCATATTTTTTGTATGTGCCATTCATATATTTATATAAGTTAATCATGTCCCCCCTTAGTCGTCTCTTTTCAAGGCTAAATAGGTTTAGTCCGAAAAACCGGAAGCAGAACGCCTCCAAACATCTGCCCATTGATTTCAATGGGGAAACGGCGTTCTCTTCCGATGGAGCGTGTTTCGCGGCGTTTTTTTTATGCGTAAAAAAACGGCAGTGAAAAAGAAGTGCAGGTCACTTCTTGGGACGTTTTTGGAGCTATTTTGCATTGACTCTATTGAAAAAAGCTCCAAAAACGGCCGTAAAAAACACAGCGAAAAACGTGAGTGGCTTAAAAAATGTTTGAAAATCAGGAGCTGTTTTCCCTTGAAAAACAGCTCCGTATTTTGAGACGTTTTTGCTCACTTAGTGTGAACATACCCTTACAGTACAGTTTCAACAATGTAACAACTTGTGTTTTTTCATTGACACTTTTTTTTGTATCAACCAGCGTCCGCCTTGGGCCCAAAATAGGGAGATTCCTATGGGGCCATGCAAACGACCATGGTTTTCACGGTCCGTGCATGGCCCCGGAGACCGGACCGCAGAAAGAACGGGCAAGTCTTATTACGGCCGTGTTCTGCGGTCCAGGCTCATAGCAAATAAGGCCATGTGCACGGCTCGCGGCTGTCACTCAGTGGCCGGCCAACCCGGAAATCACGGCCGTGCAAATGGCTACGGTCGTGTGCATGATGCCTTATAGTTTAGAAAATTTGGAATGAAGAGGAATAAGTGACAGGCACTGCAATGTGGCACCTGCTTGTTATATCCCCTTTAAGCATTTGTATGGCACAGAAACACACGTTTAGTAAATGTCGGCCATTGTATTCGGCGTCATGTCATTTAGCGACAGCTTCGCCATTGGCTGTTTACTAATGGAGCGGCCGCATCTACGTAGCCGTCTCGCACCGGCAATACATTCTATAAAAATACACAATTTATTTTTTATTACTTTGACTCCTTTTCCCAATTTATTTCCCTATGAATCCAGAACGTACCATTGTTTTAAATTATTCAGGAGGTTTTCCCGCAAAAGTAATAATCTATTAGAGACGGATTGTCTTCTTTCTTTCAATGGTAGATTTTAGTTACTTTCCACTTTGCCTATAATGGGTCTTGTCTTTAAGGACAGGATGTAATTATATTTTAAAGAACTTTTCCCACAACTAACATTTAAGAGTGATATTCAACCCGTGTCTGTCCAGCTGTTCTGAAACTACAACTCCTAACAGCCACGGATAAGAGACCACATTAGAAATATTAATATGATATGACATAAATATCCAACCAACACTCTGCCTGGAAATGGGGGGACCGGACACAACTGCTCTCGGGATCGCAGTGATCTGACCTCCGACAATCCCAAGAAAAGAGGTGGCTGGTTGCCCATATCTAGCGGGTTAGGATGGTAGTCCAGGACATGCGAGCCACCTCAACGTTTCCGTATAATCAGAATTCTTCCAAGTCTTGCAAATCTTGCAAGCTTGTGTGCGAGTCACGATAATGCCGCCATTTTACCATGACTAGTGGGGGACCCAATGTCATCATAAAGCCCCAGGTTCATGGCAAGTTGATGCCATACATTTTAGTTGTGGGAAAACCCGCCACAGTTGTCTGAAAAGTCAGGCCTTCAATCAACTCCTGTTTTCAATAGTATCGACTAAATTAGAATTGGTGAGTTTGCAAGACAACCCCTTGGACCCCTTTACTGTGGACCCCTTTACTCTCAAGTGTGACCATTCCCCTGGTGTGTTTCTTATTGTTTATTGCCCTAGTCCACTGTGTCCAGTAATTTAATATCCAAGTCCCTGGTGTCCAGTGTTATAGCACCTGGTCCCTGGTGTCCAGTTGTACAGCACCTAGTCCCTTGTGTCCAGTGTTATAGCACCTAGTCCCTGGTATCCAGTGGTATAGCACCTAGTCCCTGGTGTCCAGTGGTATAGCACCTGGTCCCTGGTGTCCAGTGGTATAGCACCTAGTCCCTGGTGTCCAGTGGTATAGCACCTGGTCCCTGGTGTCCAGTGGTATAGCACCTAGTCCCTGGTGTCCAGTGGTATAGCACCTAGCCCCTTGTGTCCAGTGTTATAGCACCTGGTCCCTGGTATCCAGTGGTATAGCACCTAGTCCCTTGTGTCCAGTGTTATAGCACCTGGTCCCTGGTGTCCAGTGGTATAGCACCTAGTCCCTGGTGTCCAGTGTTATAGCACCTGGCCCTGGTATCCAGTGGTATAGCACCTAGTCCCTGGTGTCCAGTGTTATAGCACCTGGCCCTGGTATCCAGTGTTATAGCACCTAGTCCCTTGTGTCCAGTGTTATTGCACCTGGTCCCTGGTGTCCAGTGGTATAGCACCTAGTCCCTTGTTTCCAGTGTTATAGCACCTGGTTTCTAGTGTCCACTGGTATAGCACCCTAGTCTCTGGTGACCAGTGAATTAGTGCCCTTATCCTGAGTTTCCAATGGTCACCAAGTCTAGAGTGTCAAATGGTTTATTATATTAGTCCCTGGTTTGTAGTGTCTAGTTTTTGTGCACAATTCTATGGCGTCCTGTAAATAAGTGCTCATGGTTGTTGTATTCAGTGGTTTAGTGCTTTAATATTTAGTGTCCAGGGGTAACTTACCTGTCTGCTCAGTCCATAGATGCCCCTTTCTTCTTGCTACCAGGACACTTTATGTAATCATTACATTAAAGCCTGATCAAAGGAAAATCCCTCATTCTGCACTGATCTCTGGACAAGGAAGGAGAGAATAGATCAGCTCTCATCTGACAGCTGCTCTATTCCCTATGATTTAACAGTAACCTATTTCTCTATGATCTGCAGGAGTTCTGTGCCTGTTCCCAGCTTTTGCAGGGAGTTAGACTTTTGGGGCAAATGTTTGAGACTCCTTTTTAATGGCTGATTTGACCTCCCTGTATGTTTTCATTTTTGTGCCTTCACTAGCTGTGTATTGTAATGGAGCGCTGCAATCATATCATAGCACTTTATCCAGGTTAAAGCATAATATAAAATCCATTAGCTCTTCACTTGTGTAAGAGAACAACCGCCGCGACACTTACCCCCATCATTCAGCTTCATTGGCTGCAATAGAATGAGATGAAGATTGAGGCTTTTCCTAATTATATATTAACCTATATCCTCTTTTCGCCACTTGTTGCTGTCACCGATGGACTGTGGGAAGAGCGTGGCAGCAGCAGGTCACTCGGACATTGACGGAGCACTTTGCACATCATTCGTTTATTTTGGGAGCCTATATCCTTTACTCTCTTACACCTTCAATTTCCCTTGATTGTCATTGCTCCGGCCTCAGCATGAAAAATGTGACATTGGACGTGCTGAGATCCTGTCCATATCCACATCCTGTCTCCATTATTTCCTCTACACGAGCCAAGGACACCTAAAGATTAAAATGGGGGGGGGGGGGGCACTTCTACAAATATTGCAATAATTCATGTTGTTTGTCCAAATTCCTAGAATTGTCTGACATTACTGTAGGATTCGTATCATTAAACACTAACGACGTAACCGCCGCTTCACAATTGTCCCTAATTTCCAGGAAAATTCCCCGCAACTGTTTCACACTGACAACTTTACATTTGTTATGTTCTGTGCAGTGACATTGTCTGAGGAGTATTTGCCATGGAAAATAATGCAAAAAAATTATTAGTAAATATCTGCCATTGAGTTATATGACCACCAAAGGGGTTATCACCCAACTTTCCTAGACTCCTAAATGGCACACATTTCTGATGTGGCGGTGGTGACATATCGCTGCACATCTAGGGAGATTGTCTGGTGAGGACCCCAGTAAAGCTGGATGTCTACCCCTGTGGGAGCAATAATTGCGGCCGTCTTGGTTGTCACCCAGCTTTCTAGGAATCCCCATCAGCTAATCTGCCTAGTTAGGCAGTGATACGTCACCCCCATGTTAGAAAGATCTGCTAATTGTGAGTCAAGAAAGCTGGATGACAACCCCTATGGGAGCTGGATGACAACCCCTTTAGGAGCTGGATGACAACCCCTTTGGGAGCTGGATGACAACCCCTATGGGAGCTGGATGACAACCCCTATGGAAGCTGGATGACAACCCCTATGGAAGCTGGATGACAACCCCTATGGGAGCTGGATGACAACCCCTAAGGCCCCATGCACACGACTGTGCCCGTAATCACGGTCCGTAATTACGGGCACAGCCGGCCGCGGTCAGTCGTCCGCATTTACGGGCCGTGCTCCCATTATAAAGTATGGACATGTCCTCCAATTTGCGGAAGGATATGGGTAGGGCCATGTGCATGGGGCCTAAGACAGAATAACAACTCAAAATCTTATTTCAGGGGCGAAATGCTACTAAAGTGTATATTTATACACGAGGCAGATACACTGCGTAAAGGTATACAGTGTATCCGCCCCAGTGGCCGCAGGGAATTCCGGGCAAAAAAACGCACCAAATTGTGGTGCAGTTTTTGGGCCAGAATGTCCACTGCGGAAAACTGCCGCAAAAATGACAACACTTGACTGTTTGTTGTGGGTTTCAAAAACCGCACCGCAAGTCATTTTGTGTGCAGATTCTCCTCGTATCACGTATGCAGCATGTGGATGAGATTTCTTCAAATCTCATCCACTCCTCTGCTACTGTATTATTTCCGCAACAAAACATGTTGCGGAAAATCCGCAGTATTTACGCCACGTGTGGACTAGCCCAAAAGGGGCATCACTATAAAAAATAACGGAGTTTTCCATTGCAAGTCCTTCAGACTCTCTAAGGAAAACGCTCTACAAGTGCAGAGTGGCAGCACAACAGGTGGAGGTGAAATGTGTGAGAAAAGTTGTCAGGAAAAGGGGGAGGGACTTTGAATTTGCATATAGGTAGGCGGCAATATGGCCCAGATTTCCCTACAGTCCTAATAAACCCCCATGATACGTCTCCCTGCCGGAGGAAATGAATGGCACAAGATTAGGTTACATTTTAATACTGTTATTATAAGTTATTTCCTGTTATACCTATTTTTGCCGCATCTATATAATTTCCTGTTGACTGACCTGGTAGAGATTGCATGAGAACAATATACAGTCATGTGGAAATACATCGTAGGGATTGATGGATTCATAAAAACAAGTCATGAAGTCACAGCAGCTCAACTGACGGATTGGTTGTTCTTGCACATATGACTCTTGGGCTCACGGCATGAAGCTCCCTAGATGTTGGCAGCTTCCGGTACTATAGTGGCACCAGGGAATCACTACGAATTGGTACCAGGATGAAAAGCATAAAACTTTCTGCAGTATATACAATATTCAATAAAAAAAAGTCTCTACCAGACCAAAAAAAATTAAAAAAATTGCCTACTAAATACTACCCTCGGCAGCTGGGACCCCAGGTGGGCTGCTAGCATTGTGAGCTAACAGAACTTCTGCAGTAAAAGATGTGATTGGTACTTTAAGGACGCCTTCCGACATTGCGGTGGCCACATGCGGATGAAACAATGCCCACGTTTGGTGGCCAATGGCTGCATAATTTTGCTGGTAAGACTGTGGTATTACTGGCAAAAATTGTGCCGCTACGTGTGGGCATGGTTTTGTCTGCATGCGGAAACCGCAAGATGGGGATGAACCGTTATGGTCAGTTCACACAGAGTTTTTTGGCGCTGATTTTAAGGGCATGACCACACATGGCGGAATTCCTCCGCAACTGTCCGCATCAATGCCGCACCTAATCCGGGTTGCGGATTACGGCTGCGGATCTGCACAAAATGTGCAGAAAATTGATGCGGACTAGCTGCTGCGGACTGCGGGAAAAGTGCTTCCCTTCTCCCTATCAGTGCAGGATAGAGAGAAGGGACAGCACTTTCCCTAGTGAAAGTAAACGAATTTCATACTTACCGGCCGTTGTCTTTATGACGCGTCCCTCCTTCGGCATCCAGCCCGACCTCCCTGGATGACGCGCCAGTCCATGTGACCGCTGCAGCCTGTGCTTGGCCTGTGATTGGCTGCAGCCGTCACTTACACTGAAACGTCATCCTGGGAGGCCGGACTGGAGACAGAAACAGGGAGTTCTCGGTAAGTACGAACTTCATTTTTTTTTTACAGATACATGTATATTGGGATCGGTAGTCACTGTCCCGGGTGCAGAAACAGTTACTGCCGATCGCTTAACTCTTTCAGCACCCTGGACAGTGACTATTTACTGACGTCTCCTAGCAACGCTCCCGTCATTACGGGAGCCCCATTGACTTCCTCAGTCTGGCTGTAGACCTAGAAATACATAGGTCCAGCCAGAATGAAGAAATGTCAAGTGAAAAAAGCAAGACGCATCCGCAGCACACATGACATGTGCATGACAGCTGCGGACTTCATTGCGGAACTTTGAATCTCCATTGAAGTCAATGGAGAAATTCCGCCATGAGTCCGCCACTGCTCCGCAACAGACAGAGCATGCTGCGGACACCAAATTCCGCTCCGCAGCCTATGCTCCGCAGCGGAATTGTACGCATCGTGTAAACGAACACTGCTAAATTAAAGTGAAAGTCAATGGAGAAACGGCTCCGCTGCGGATTAACGCTGCGGAGTGTCCGCAGCGGAATTTAAGTGAAATTCCGCCATGTGTGAACCCGCCCTAAAGCGGAAACCGTGTCGGAATAAGTGTCAAAAAATGACCGAAATCGTCCCCCCTTGACTTCAATGGGAGACAGAGGCGTTTTTTTCCCCAGGCAGCTTTTGGCCGCTCGCGGGAAAATAAAGCGGCAGCCGCATAACCTTGCTTAATTTATAAATTGATGGCATATCCTGGTCTATGGCTATCAATATTTTACTTCTGGAAAACCCCTTTAATGTACTGAGATATAACTTCTGTCGCCTAATAAAAAAATTGTACCCCTCAACATTCCCCTCATTATGTTCTCCTATGAAGCAGAGAAGTCCATGAGTCCCCTCAGGTTCCTGAGCCCTGGTGTCACTACATTCTATGCCCCACCATAGTACATGGGCCTTGCAGAAAAACTGGCCTTGTAGCCCATAGCAACCAATCACAGTGCAGCTTTCATCTCTAAAACTGGTCTAGAACAATGTAAGCTATGCTGTGATTGGTTGCTATGGGCTACAAGACCAATTTTGATAAAAGAGGCCCAATATAAACAAGCGTCCCCATAAAAGCATTTTTCAGTTTAGATGTCAGCGTCGAGCGGATATTTCTTTGATTCTGCCGGGAATGTTCTACGAATATATCGAGAAATGACATAATGTACACAGTGAAGCCGTAATTCACATTAGATTTCACATTCCAATAAACTTCTCTCCTGGTTACAGAACAGATTGATATACTGACACTAAACACACGGGACTAAAGGCCGCGGCGCGCCGGCAGAATAACCCAACGGATCTTTGTGTACGCAACACTATGAATATCTCTCCGTATTTGCTCTGCTGAATTACACCAGCCTGTTGTTTCTCCAGCCTGAAAATTAGTTATCTCTCTGTAGGATACAGCTCATGGCACTTTCTGGGCGCTTTGCATTCTGGGAGCGCAGATAGGATTACTGCGACAGACAATATCATACCAAATACATTTTATGCAACAATTGAAAGGAAATTTTCAGCTCCGGATAATTAAATGTATTGGATGGTATTTGTACGGGTTTTCGCCATGCTTCCGAGTCTTGGTTTTATATTATTAGGGCATACAAAGTAGTTATCTAGACCCCCCCAGTTATCTAGCGGATCCTGATGCAAAAAAACTATACTAAGACACCCCACCTAATAATATTACATGACATTGCATCTAATAGATTTTATCTAGACTTGCTTTGCCTTGCTATACATATGTTTACCCATGCAGCATAATCCATGGATGAGCCTTGTACCTTGATCTCTGTGTAGTCCAGGCAGTGAACAATGTACATAAAGATTAATGTGTGCAGCTCATCCATAGGGGAAGATACATGGTTCAAGCAGATCTGTCAGGTCTCTATCTGTGGGCAGCATAGGCTAGAGAGGAAGACGCTCAGCACGGGGATATATCGTTTTCTATGCTTTGATTCAGTATTTCCAAGTAAACAGCTATTTAACTGCTGCCAGGATTTATAGAGAAAGCCTGTGAGTCCTGCTTCCCCACCCACACATAGAGAAAGCCTGTGAGTCCTGCTTACTACACCCACACATAGAGAAAGCCTGTGAGTCCTGCTTCCCCACCCACACATAGAGAAAGCCTGTGAGTCCTGCTTCCTCACCCACACATAGAGAAAGCCTGTGAGTCCTGCTTCCCCACCCACACATAGAGAAAGCCTGTGAGTCCTGCTCCCCACCCACACATAGAGGAACCCTGTGAGTCCTGCTTACTACACCCACACATAGAGAAAGCCTGTGAGTCCTGCTTACTACACCCACACATAGAGAAAGCCTGTGAGTCCTTCTTACTACACCCACACATAGAGAAAGCCTGTGAGTACTGCTTACTACACCCACACATAGAGAAAGCCTGTGAGTCCTGCTTACTACACCCACACATAGGACTACCGGGATATTTATGAACGGCCTGTCTTCTTAAAATAAATGACTCAGGAGACTCAGCGTGGGTAGAAAGTGGGGGTAGGCCACAGCTTTCATTATAGCATGGAGGAAAAAACATTGTCCGCAGCTAACACCCTAAGATCTTGTTCTTGAAAATAACGTCACCTCGCGTGCCCCGCCACCGCTGCCGCGGTGGACACGTCTTTGTTGATACGGCAGGTGACTGTCCTCCCATAATTCCCAGCCTGAACGGACAAGGTCCCTCCACACCGCCACAGGAGTGAGGTGTACCCCTATACTGAGCTCCTACCCCCACCAGCCAAAAGAAAAAGCACCCTATCAATTGCATCCTGAAGACCTGACAAGAAAATGTCCAGACCTATGTCATTTAAGTGGACACCATACTGTAACATCAAACCCTTGTAATCCCTTTCCAACTGGCGATGACGTATAACCACCCCGCCTTTGGATCTGACATGCCGAGACACTCGCATGTTGACCATACGTCTCGCTCTCTCGATGGCCGAATGGTTGCGAGCACCATTCCATAGAACCCTGGGGACTATCTCTGACCACACTTTGATCAACTCAGGGAAAAACGTGGCAAAGCGATCAAAATCGGCCCTAATAACAGATATGAGCTCAGCCACTCCGAACCGAGGTAATTTCCTCCCGCATGCACGACCAAAACCGCAGGCCCGTGCGTAACTTTGCTCAAAGCAAACACTTCAGGGAGAACCTGGAGCCATTTTAGGCCCCTAAAACCTTTCCAAGAAACCTCTGCTTGAAGGAAACCAGGATTGGTACCCCCAGGCCGATACGAAGCCCGTTATGCAGCCCAATAAATATAGGAGTGGCCCAGCAGCCATACCATTGGCCTCTTGAAACCTATAAAGAAAAGAAAAAGAGAAATAATTATCAGGCTAACAAATGAGGACGAACATATCGCCGGAATGCGTCCGACTTCCAACGCCCCAGACTTTTAACCTCTGAATCTGACATTCCCCCAGCCTCCGCTATAGTCGCCGCGCCAGTGCGGAACGATTGGGTACCAAATTCTGAAGGATTAACCCCAGCAATGCCCAAACACTTCTTAAAGACATTAGTAAATTGAAATTTTGTCAAAGGGGTACCATCGCTATGAATCAGAAAACAGGGACCTATGGGACGAACTGCAATGTATTTCGAGATAATGTCCACAGGGCGTAAGGATGAAGGGAGCTTGAAAATGGACAACCAAGAACCCTGCTCATATATGTCCATTTTGGAACGACTAAACCTAACCCTAACGGAATCCGGCAGTAACACAACATCCTCACTAAGAAGGCCCGCTACCCGCAAGCGCGAAGGTGAAATTAAATTGCCTATACGCAAAGCGCCAAAGAACGCTAACATGAAAGCACATTGAAACAATAAAGTCTCGTACGGGGACGTGCAAGTTTCCATTGGGCTTTCTACCAGCTGCTGCAATACTGTAAACAAAAGGAAACTGGCCTACACATATCTACCGATGACTTTTCCTTTTTCCATCCCCGTAATATCAAAGAAAAAACCGGACTGTTAGTGGCGTCCGACAAACCCAATAACTTAAATGCAAAAGCTACCCCGGACACACCTTGATCTCACAACCACAACAGGTAAGCCACTGTAATGACATGGCAATTCTGAGTGGAAAGAGGTACATCCCCCTCCTCACAAGATAGCCATTCACGCCATGCCTTACCGTGACCGCTCCATGTAGCAGGAGCAACCGAGGACTGGACCAAAGGAATTAAATGTTCACCGGCAGATCCCAAAGGAAAGAGGGGCATCCGTAACCCTCCAGGTCCGCCAGTGGGTGCAGGTCCCTGAAACGATGCCACTGGAAACGAGAAAAAGAATCAGCAATCTCATTACATACACCAGGCACGTCACGCGCCTTGACAACCGTGTTAAACGACAAACACAGGAACACAAGATGTCTTAACAAAGCCAGAACTGGAGGAGAACCCGAGGTAGGTTTATTAAATCGCCACGACAGTACTCTCATTGTCAGACCAAAACAATATCCGTTTATTACGCATATCGCTGCCCCATATTTCCATGGAAACAACGATCGGGAACAACTCAAGCAGGGTCAAGTTCTTGGTAAGACCCAATCCGGGGGCCAAGGGTGTGACGACCACTTTGAACCAAAAATTGTACCATAACCCAAAGACCCGGCCGCATCCGTAAACAATTCAAAATCAGAATTGCACCTCTCCTGTTCAGGAAAACATGAGAGCCCGTCGTACTCTGACAGAAATTTTTTCCACATCCGCAGATCATCCTTCAAGGCTGCTGATAACCGTACAAAATGATGAGGTTGCTTAACTCCCGCCGTCGCCAAAGATAGACGACGCGAAAAAACTCTAACCATGGGAAATATGCGACATGCAAAGGCCAACTGGCCAAAAAGGGATTGTAAATCCTTCAACGTCACCTTCTTAACCCTAAGGCAGGAACCTATGCAAACCTGCAGCCGGGACAATTTATCCTCCGGTAAGCGAAGGAACATTCTCTCCGTATCAATCATGATACCGAGGAAAGACAGACAAGTAGTGGGACCTTCCGTTTTCCCTTCCGCTAAAGGAACCCCGAAGAGGGACATGAAATAAGGAAAACATTCTAACGTATAACGACAAACCGGTGAATCAACTGGACCGACGAACAAAAAATCGGCGAGGTAATGTAATAGAGCAGAATTCTCTGAGTCCGATCTCACCACCCATTCGAGAAAGGTGCTAAACATCTCGAAGTAACGGCAAGATATGGAGCAACCCATAGGCAAACAAAGATCGACATAATAAAGCCCATCCGATTGACAACCAAGCAGATGAAAACAGTCAGGATGTACGGGGAGGAGGCGGAAGGCGGATTCTATATCGGACTTCGCCAACAGGGCACCCAGGCTCGCCTTCGATATCACCTGAACAGCCCAGTCAAAAGACATATAAGACACTACCGCCTCTTCATTAGGTATGCCATCATTGACTGAATCACCCTCCGGGAAAGACAAATGATGGATGAGTCTATACATACTTGCCGGGTTCTTTCTTGGGGACCACCCCCAAAGGAGATATCTGATGATTCTCCAAAGGTGGATGGTGAAGGGGCCATCTACGCGGCCCAGGCTAACCTCTTTATCCAGTTTTTCCTGCACAACGGAGGGAAAATCCATAACCGATTTCAAATTAGCTGAAAAAATAACGGCAGATTGCCTAACGTGTGGAATATAAAAACCGACCGAGAAACCTTAAATAAACATTACGGCCTCCTCTGTCCTGTGATACCTGTCCAGCCACGGGCGCATCTTTTGGACGCTCACTGGTGTCGTCTGGTTTACCTGAAGCCACGAGCGTGGCAGGCATCTTGCCTTTTTTTAAACAGCGCAAGGCTATATGGGAACCACCACAGAATGAGCATTCATGCTTAAATTTACAAGAGGTGAAGAACCTGCAATGACCCTCGTTAAAGAGCCAGCACGCTCCGGGACGTCTCCCCGCCGCTGCGGACTGCACTGAATGTCCTGCAGTGGCGGATGACTGAAAAGGATTAGACGGCTCTTGAGACAACATGAGTTGAATCCAAACATCCGTGGCTTTAGAAGACCAGCCGAACTCCGGCCGCAGCGCCAGACGTCATCTGAATTCTTCATCATACCTCCACCATGCCGTGCCGCCATGTAATTTATAAGCTGAATAAATCGTATCTAAATACGTAAACAACTCTAAAGCTTTTTCTGTGTGCTTTTTACTAAACACACTAGCCATAATAGCAAAAGCTTGAACCCAGTTCCCAAATGTTTTTGCCACTTTAGGCTTTTTATCATCCGTTTTTTCAAACCTCCTTTCCTTATCCACCGTTAACTGTTCAGGGGATAATAATAACCATAAATCCACAAATTAGCATTTTTCAATTTTCTCTCTCGTTTCCGAGGATAAATGCGTCCCCAAGGGGGCCACGCCACAAATATAAGAATCACGAAATAATAAACCCGGATTCACCGGGATCAGCTCAGGCTGTGCAATGGGCGCCCCTGGAGGATGCACCGAGGGGCTAGGACCCTCCAACTTCGCTAACATGCATTTCAAAACATCCAACATTTCACCCCCGCCACTAATGGCGGCCTTACCCCAAGCAGAACAACTCACCAGTCAGATGCGTAGAGGGTAGTGCATCAGGAGTCGGCACGGTAGGCAGCGGAGGAAATACGGTAACCACAGCAGCAGGCGCGGATGGTTGTCTCTCCTGCCCTCGGTCGTGGGACCGCCTGCTCTGCCCATGTCTCCAGCTCCTATGCGAACACCTCGTAAAACGACTGTCCCTTCTGCTCACAGACGATGACAAGGAATGGTGACCAGACCAGCCCCTGCGGGAACTGCGAGAACGTCTCCTACTGTGTCTGCTCCTGCAACGGTGTCTATACCGCTCCGGCGTCCCCCGCTACAAGAACGCCCAGGAGAGCGACTGCGCCTCCTACGCCTATTTTCCAAAGTGCGACTGGACCCAGCCACAGACGGGGAAAGGCTACGCCCACCATGGGGCCCGCCTCGTTGGCATGTACTGTGGGTCCCACGACGCTGGCCAGCAATTGGGACCTGAGCGCCATACGTAGGCGTGCCTGGCACGCAATCAAAAAGCTCATCAGAGCTGTTAGCGGCCTGAGAGCCTAGCTCATCCTGGGGAGCTACTTCAACATCACTCCCTCCCTGTTGAGCTTGCTGCCTATGGGCGTTTAAATCAGTGTGCGGTGGTGCAGTGCTCACAGTTGGAGGAGGGGCGGGGGTGGCGATGGTACAGCCTTACCACGGCCAAACCACGTGGCTAAACGGCCGGGTGTCTTTACATCCTGTTGCTCCCTGGGATCCTCAAGAGCCACTCCACTATCTGCATTATGTACACTAAGGGTATGTTCACACACAAACTCAAAAATGTCTGAAAATACGCAGCTGTTTTCAAGGGAAAACAGCTCCTGATTTTCAGAGGTTTTTTAAGCCACTCGTGATTTTCGCAGCGTTTTTTAAGGCCGTTTTTGGATCTTTTTTCAATAGAGTCTATGAAAAACAGCTCCAAAAACATCCCAAGAAGTGTCCTGCACTTCTTTTTCGCGGCCATTTTTTTTACGCGGCCGTTTTTCCCATTGCAATCAATGGGCAGATGTTTGGACGTGCTCTTCTTCCGACTTTTCGGCCCGAAAAATGGTCGAAAACTGGCCGTGTGAACATACCCTAACAGCAGTGGAAAGCGATCTAGCGATCCCCTGCAGGGACGCACGCCGCTCTGCAGCTACGTGGCACAGCAACCCCCGCCACCGGAGCTGTATTAGACATCGCCCGGGGGTTTCTGGAAGGCGCGCTGCCTCTCCAACGAGGCAGAGACGGGGAAGGACACAGGCGGGAGGGGGACGGCAGCGCCGCGCAGGCCGCGCCTGCCCACTCACTGACCGCCCAGCCATCTCAGACGGCGGACCAGGGGGGGGGAACGAGCAGGGAAGAGAGCCAGACAGCTCCCTCCCTATCGATCTTCTTCAGGAGAGGTATCAATGCAGCATCAGCCATTTATACTCTACCAGGTACGTAGATAATAGTCTATAGCAGGGGTCTCAAACTCGGCCGGGTAAGTGGGCCGCATATAGAAAAAATGGGAAGTTGACGGGCCGCATTACTTTCAAATTTGATACAATACAAAATTATTGTTAATCAATTAGTTATTTGAACTACTATAACACTATATTACTAGAATAATAATAATACTACATTACTATAATAATAGCGCTAGGTTTAAAATTTGAGATTTCTCCACGTGCTTATTTCAACAATCCAGCTTTCCAGTTTAAAGAGGCTCTGTCACCAGATTTTGCAACCCCTATCTGCTATTGCAGCAGATCGGCGCTGCAATGTAGATTACAGTAACGTTTTTATTTTTAAAAAACTAGCATTTTTGGCCAAGTTATGACCATTTTTGTATTTATGCAAATGAGGCTTGCAAAAGTACAACTGGGCGTGTTGAAAAGTAAAAGTACAACTGGGCGTGTATTATGTGCGTACATCGGGGCGTTTTTACTACTTTTACTAGCTGGGCGTTCTGACGAGAAGTATCATCCACTTCTCTTCAGAACGCCCAGCTTCTGGCAGTGCAGACACAGCCGTGTTCTCGAGAGATCACGCTGTGACGTCACTCACAGGTCCTGCATCGTGTCAGACGAGCGAGGACACATCGGCACCAGAGGCTACAGTTGATTCTGCAGCAGCATCAGCGTTTGCAGGTAAGTCGATGTAGCTACTTACCTGCAAACGCTGATGCTGCTGCAGAATCAACTGTAGCCTCTGGTGCCAATGTGTCCTCGCTCGTCTGACATGATGCAGGACCTGTGAGTGACGTCACAGCGTGATCTCTCGAGAACACGGCTGTGTCTGCACTGCCAGAAGCTGGGCGTTCTGAAGAGAAGTGGATGATACTTCTATACACAACGCCCAGCTAGTAAAAGTAGTAAACACGCCCCGATGTACGCACATAATACACGCCCAGCTAGTAAAAGTAGTAAACACGCCCCGATGTACGCACATAATACACGCCCAGTTGTACTTTTACTTTTCAACACGCCCAGTTGTACTTTTGCAAGCCTCATTTGCATAAATACAAAAATGGTCATAACTTGGCCAAAAATGCTCGTTTTTTAAAAATAAAAACGTTACTGTAATCTACATTGCAGCGCCTATCTGCTGCAATAGCAGATAGGGGTTGCAAAATCTGGTGACAGAGCCTCTTTAAGTGTCGCTAAATGCAGTCCGGCGGCTCAGTTAGCACACATGTCAAGATTGGGCAGCCCCTTTTTAGATAGTGCCGCAGTGCCCTCTGTGGATGCGGCCGCAGTGCCCTCTGTGGATGCGGCCGCAGTGCCCTCTGTGGATGCTGCCGCAGTGCCCTCTGTGGATGCTGCCGCAGTTCCCTCTGTGGATGCTGCCGCAGTGCCCTCTGTGGATGCTGCCGCAGTGCCCTCTGTGGATGCTGCCGCAGTGCCCTCTGTAGATAAGGCAACAGTTCTCTCTGTAGATAAGGCCACAGTTCCCTCTGTAGATAAGGCCACAGTGCCCTCTGTAGATAAGGCCACAGTGCCCTCTGTAGATAAGGCCACAGTGCCCTCTGTAGATAATGCAACACACCCCTAGATAATGCCAGTGTCCTCTTCAGATACTGTCACACACCCACTTGTAGATAATGCCACAGTGCCCTCTGTAGAGGCTGCCACAGTGCCCTCTGTAGAGGCTGCCACAGTGCCCTCTGTAGAGTCTGCCACAGTGCCCTCTGTAGAGGCTGCCACAGTGCCCTCTGTAGAGGCTGCCACAGTGCCCTCTGTAGAGGCTGCCAAAGTGCCCTCTGTAGAGGCTGCCAAAGTGCCCTCTGTAGAGGCTGCCCCAGTGCCCTCTGTAGAGGCTGCCCCAGTGCCCTCTGTAGAGGCTGCCCCAGTGCCCTCTGTAGAGGCTGCCCCAGTGCCCTCTGTAGAGGCTGCCCCAGTGCCCTCTGTAGAGGCTGCCCCAGTGATGTCAGGGGCTTGCCCAGAGCTGGAGTCCCAGGCACAGCACTAGTAGGCTCTTTCTGGGACTCCAGCTGTGCTCCTGACATCACTGGGACTCCTGCTCTGGGGAAGCCCCTGACATCATTGTCGATGTATGGACAGCGATGTCAGAGGCTTCCCCAGAGTCCCGGAGCAGAGCCGATAATACCGCTCTGCCCGGGACTCCGCTCTGGGGAAGCCCCAGACATCGCTGTTCATATGTGGACAGCGATGTCAGGGAATTCCACAAAGTCCAGGAGCAGAGCCGACACCAGCGCTCTGCTCCGCTCTGGGCAAGACCCTGACACACTGTCCATATATGGGCAGCGATGTCAGGGAATTCCACAGAGTCCAGGAGCAGAGCCGACACCAGCGCTCTGCTCGGGACTCCGGCTCTGGGGAAGCCCCAGACATCGCTGTTCATATGTGGACAGCGCTGTCAGGGAATTCCACAGAGTCCAGGAGCAGAGCCGACACCAGCTCTCTGCTCGGGACTCCGGCTCTGGGGAAGCCCCAGACATCGCTGTTCATATGTGGACAGCGATGTCAGGGAATTCCACAGAGTCCAGGAGCAGAGCCGACACCAGCGCTCTGCTCCGCTCTGGGCAAGACCCTGACACACTGTCCATATATGGGCAGCGATGTCAGGGAATTCCACAGAGTCCCGGAGCAGAGCCGACACCAGCGCTCTGCTCGGGACTCCGGCTCTGGGGAAGCCCCAGACATCGCTGTTCATATGTGGACAGCGATGTCAGGGAATTCCACAGAGTCCAGGAGCAGAGCCGACACCAGCGCTCTGCTCGGGACTCCGGCTCTGGGGAAGCCCCAGATATCGCTGTTCATATGTGGACAGCGCTGTCAGGGAATTCCACAGAGTCCAGGAGCAGAGCCGACACCAGCGCTCTGCTCGGGACTCCTGCTCTGGGGAAGCCCCAGACATCGCTGTTCATATGTGGACAGCGATGTCAGGGAATTCCACAGAGTCCAGGAGCAGAGCCGACACCAGCGCTCTGCTCGGGACTCCTGCTCTGGGGAAGCTCCAGACATCGCTGTTCATATGTGGACAGCGCTGTCAGGGAATTCCACAGAGTCCCGGAGCAGAGCCGACACCAGCGCTCTGCTCGGGACTCCGGCTCTGGGGAAGCCCCAGACATCGCTGTTCATATGTGCACAGCGATGTCAGGGAATTCCACAGAGTCCAGGAGCAGAGCCGACACCAGCGCTCTGCTCCGCTCTGGGCAAGACCCTGACACACTGTCCATATATGGGCAGCGATGTCAGGGAATTCCACAGAGTTCAGGAGCACAGCCGACACCAGCGCTCTGCGGAAGCCCCAGACATCGCTGTTCATATGTGGACAGCGCTGTCAGGGAATTCCACAGAGTCCCGGAGCAGAGCCGACACCAGCGCTCTGCTCGGGACTCCGGCTCTGGGGAAGCCCCAGACATCGCTGTTCATATGTGGACAGCAATGTCAGGGAATTCCAGAGTCTCAGAGCAGAGCCGATACTAGCGGCTCTGTGTCCCGCGGGCCGCAGATGACAGCCCCAGGGGCCGCATGCGGCCCGCGGGCCGCGTGCTTGAGACCCCTGGTCTATAGGGTTCCTTCCAAGGGCCGGAGGGGAGTCAAAGAGGAAGTGACTCCCCTGGGTAATACATTTTATATGAATGGGAGAGCCCCCACCCTTATCACCACTTAAACCCCACCCTACCTGGGAACCCAGGCTGCTGGGTAAATCCCTTAAGGGGACATACCCGATAGTCACCAGCTCCCAGGCTTAAACAGCATGGGGGCTATGAAGTAAGCCTGTGAGTCCTGCATCCCCACCCACACATAGAGAAAGCCTGTGAGTCCTGCTTCCCCCACCCACACATAGAGGAAGCCTGTTAGTCCTGCCTTAAAGGGGTTCTCCACGACCGTACAACTGATGACCTATCCACAGGATAGGTCATCAGTATATGATCAGTGGGGGTCCGATACCCGGACCCTGCACCGATCAGCCTCTCCGGTTGCCTCTGGGTGCCGGATGTTTTGATCGGTATGTAGTAGTTGGAACCGTAGTAAATAGGAGCAGAGCTGCAGTGGTCGGAGCAATCTGCTTCCGGCTCCAACTACTGCATACCGATCAAAACATCCGGTGCCCAGAGGCAGCCGGAGTGGCTGATCGGTGCGGGGTGCGGGTGTCGGAGCCGCGCCGATCATATACTGATCACCTATCCTGTGCATAGGTCATCAGATGTCCGGTCGTGGAAAACTCCTTTAAACTCCCATTAATATTAAGTATTGTGGTGGCAAAACCCCTTTAAGAATAAAATGGCGGCCTGCAGTTTGTGTAAATTGATATCGGCTGTATAGAAAGTGATTCACTGCTGTAATCCCATGATGAGAGAATTTAATATGAGTAGAAGCAGACGATTGTAAACTATGGAAGTAGGAAACCAGAGGATGCAAAATAAAGCCCGATGCCTCACAATTGTCTTCCTATAGAAGAGATAATATTTTCTAGAATCAAACCTGCATGTTAATGAATGGAAGGAGATGAGTCACTCTCTGAACACAGTCACAAGAATACAAATGTACCTAGCCGTAAAGTTCCACTATAATTTATACCAGCTTTTTGGTGTTAATTATAATAAAGGTGTCACGCTGTTGTGGCTCCACCCATTTCGTGAAGCCACGCCCCTATCCACAAAAGCAGCGACGCCGGTGTAAAAAGGACAAAAGTTTTGGGCCCTTTTGCGACTTTAGTAGCCCAGAAAACTGGCATAGATAGTCTGATAAATTATCCCCTTTATGTGTATTGCTAAAGTCTCCATGAAAACACTGCACGTGAAAAAAATAAGAGGACATGTCATCAGAATCTCTCAGTAGTGCAGCCTCAGGCTTTGGGCCTTTATCTATAATGGGTCATATCTCAGCACAGAAGAAAGATATTAAAAATGTATTTTCACATTTTTGATGTGTACTAAAGGATCTTTTTTGTTTCCAGTGTTCGGTCTCCTTTACGTCCCACCATCTCTCTGTTTGTCTGGAGATTCTTTGATTTCCTCCCATAGTCCAAACAATTACTAGTAGGTTAATTGGCTTCTGATGAAACACAATTGAGGTCTCACCCAACCCCAGATCCTGATTGACAGCCTAGCAGACCCCATAGACATTACATTTTTTTGGTGGTTCTCATTAACTTTAGAAGGAGCCTCCAACAGAGGAAGAGAAGTCACAAATTTTAGCACATATATGGCGTGCACCAAATTTTGCTACTTTTTTTTTACGCCAAGTGGCGTAAAGCTGATAATAAATTCTCCCCAAAGTTTTTTTTTATTTTCTAGATTTTTATACTCAGGCCTCCACAGATCAGGCACTGCATTGAAATCAATGTAAAATATAACAGGAGGAACCACGGAATAAAGATAAGGGAGAAAAGAGCAGAGACTATGAATTTAGGGAATGTCTGGGTGACTCTGTGACAAAAGAATAGCTCCATAGCGGCTAAAAATGGCTGCTGTAATTTAGCTACTTTCTGGAAAAAGACAAACAAGAGATCAGAGAAAATGTCCTCAAAATTTTAGTGTCACATTCATAGAATACCCTTTGAGACCAGCCACACTGTATCAGCCGCATTATGTTCTTCAAGAACTTGACATGAAACCTGATTGAATGAAAGACACTTGGTGATAAGTTAGTAAGTTGCAGAGAATAGATTTTTATGTAGGAGAGCACTGATGATATGTGACGGCGTCACACGTTTCATGCGCCGATATTGATCTCTGTTCTCCGCTCACTTCTCGGATACACTTTGAAGAATGCCCATTACTGTTCCTGACTCTGTGGGGCTTATAGGATAACACGTGTTTTAATGCCATGGAAACCAATCAAGAAAATATCTGGTTAGTGTAGGGTTACAGCACCATTATATTATATAAGTACTACACTATTTGCTTTCTATATGTGTTAATGGGAATGCTGGGTGACTACCATTATGGCCGACCATTATACCTCCCACAAGAGTAGCAATTTGTTCTCAGTTGTAAAAGAGCCCCCCAAAAAATAAAAATTCCTGCAAACCACCATTATAAATCTGGGTGACAACCTTGCGATCATTGTAATGGTGGCCATATTGGTTGTCATTCAGCTTTGTCTGAACCACATCTAACTATAAACAACTGAATTTAAGTTGTAATGGGTTTCTGCTCAGCCACAGATGCTTTTATAAGGGGTTATCCCATCAAGACACCCCCTGTCCTTATGCCATGTTAGAGACCATTCCTTCTCTCTATTAACCAAAGTAGAGAGCTGCTGCAAAGAGTAGTTCTCATTTTGGAGGATTCGGCATGGTCATGTATTACAAGATCGCTCAATGATTTAAATGGGGGTCCCAGCTGCCGGAGAAGGTGCAACCCAGAGGCGTAGCTAGGTTCTCAAGCACCCGGGGCAAAGATTCAGTTTGGCACCCCCCAACCTCTTTCCCGACATCTCCTTCCCCCTCGCCATGTTTGCTTTCTCTACCAATCAATGACGTGTCATTTCTTTTCCATATTTTTTTTTATGTAACTCGAGCATAAAAACATTTATACATTTTTCAAGCAATATAGTTCTATACACAACACCAGAACCAAGCTCAGTACATATATACAGCACCAGAACAAAGCTCATTACATATATACAGCACCAGAACAAAGCTTATTACATATATAAAACACCAGCACAAATACAGCTCAATTTAGTGCAACCCCTGCCGTATAGGTTTGCACTAATTTGTTTCCAACTCCCAGCATTGCCCAAACAGTGGTGAGGATATGCTGAGAGATGCTGTTTCACAAAAAAAAATCATACCACCCATCATCTCGCTGCAGATCATACAGTGACTACAGTGCTGATTAAAGACAGAATAAACATTTACATTAAGTGACTCACCGGTGACGTCTCAGATTCTAGTTCTTTTTCTCCATCCGGTCCAGACCTCTATGATGACTTCTCCCGGTCACAGCCCATTTCTGCAGTTTGCCGCTCAGATGTCTTCAGCTTCTCACTTTTCCAACATTTCTACACTTATAAACATAGATAAAGTTCTCATTATACCACACACTACGCCCCTAAATATAATAGCGTACCATACACTGTGTCACACACACACATACACACACACACACACACACACACACACACACACACACTGTGCCCCCTGTAGATAATGCCTGCCATAGAGCCCCCTGTAGATGGTGCCCCCATATAGCCCACCCCTGTATATAATGTCCCACAAATAGCTCCCCCTATAGTGCTCCACAGATAGCCCACCCCTGTATATAGCCCCCCTGTAGATATAGCCAAACCCTGTATATAGTGCTCCACATATAGTCCACTCCTCCATATAGGCCCCTGTAGATATATCCCACCCCTATATATAGTGCCCCATAGATAGCCCACCCCTGTATATAGCCCCCTGTAGATATAGCCCACCCCTGTATATAGTGCTCCACATATAGTCCACCCCTGTATATAGTGCTACACATATAGTCCACCCCTGTATATAGTGCTCCACATATAGTCCACCCCTGTATACAGTGCTCCACAGATAGCCCACCCCTCTATATAGGCCCATGCAGCTATAGCCCACCCCTGTATATAGTGCTCCATAGATAGCCCACCCCTGTATATAGCCCCCCTGTAGATATAGCCAACCCCTGTATATAGTGCTCCACATATAGTCCACTCCTCCATATAGGCCCCTGTAGATATAGCCATGATTAAGGACGTGCACAGCGTCTGAAACGCGTAGGCCCCTAGACTGGACCGAGACACTCTTCTATCTGCACACCAGGATTACTTTCCACTGGATCCTGTTTTAACCTTGATATTTAGTAAACTTGGAAACTTTCCATTTTATCCTCTACATCGCTGGATTCAACTCCCTGCCTTGCCTGTCTTACACACACACACACACACACACACACACACACACACACACACACACACACACACACACACTGTGCCCCCTGTAGATAATGCCTGCCATAGAGCCCCCTGTAGATGGTGCCCCCATATAGCCCACCCCTGTATATAATGTCCCACAAATAGCTCCCCCTATAGTGCTCCACAGATAGCCCACCCCTGTATATAGCCCCCCTGTAGATATAGCCAAACCCTGTATATAGTGCTCCACATATAGTCCACTCCTCCATATAGGCCCCTGTAGATATATCCCACCCCTATATATAGTGCCCCATAGATAGCCCACCCCTGTATATAGCCCCCTGTAGATATAGCCCACCCCTGTATATAGCCCCCTGTAGATATAGCCCACCCCTGTATATAGTGCTCCACATATAGTCCACCCCTGTATATAGTGCTCCACAGATAGCCCACCCCTCTATATAGGCCCCTGCAGATATAGCACACCCCTGTATATAGTGCCCCATAGATAGCCCACCCCTGTATATAGCCCCCTGTAGATATAGCCCACCCCTGTATATAGTGCTCCACATATAGTCCACCCCTGTATATAGTGCTCCACAGATAGCCCACCCCTCTATATAGGCCCCTGTAGATATAGCCCACCCGTGTATATAGTGCTCCATAGATAGCCCACCCCTGTATATAGCCCCCTGTAGATATAGTCCACCCCTGTATATTGTGCTCCATATATAGCCCACCCCTGTATATAGTGCTCCATAGATAGCCCACCCCTGTATATAGCCCCACTGTAGATAGCACCACACACAGCCCCATGGGATAGCGCCACACAGCCCTCCCCTTTGTATACAGTGCTATATAGACCCCCCTAGTAGATAGTGCCACACAGCCCACCCTTAGTAGATAGTGCCACACAGCCCCCCTTGTGTATAGTACCACACAGCCCCCTTTGTATATAGTGCCACTCAGCGCCCTCCCTTCTATATAGTGCCACACAGCTCCCCCTCCCCTTGTATATAGTGCCACACAGCCCTCCCCATTTATATAGTGCCACACAGCTCCCCCTCCCCTTGTATATAGTGCCACACAGCTCCCCCTCCTCTTATATATAGTGCCACAAAGCCCCATAAAAAAAATTTACTTACCTAGCCCCGTTCCTGTGATGGACGGAGCACTTCACAGCCTCCAGGCCTGACTCTTGCACAGGCCAGCGTGATGCAGTGGCATCATCATGCCGGCCTGCACAGGGATTCTTCCCAGCGCCTTATAGGCAGCAGGCCAAACGTGGCCTGTAGCCTATAGTATTCAATTTCAACTACGTCCTGTGTACGCAGATACAATTGAATGTGGCTGTCGCTGCCACCGTGCCACCTGGTGCTAGTGACGCCACCGGGCTTGAGGGGGCCCATATTATGTTATGAGCCGGGTGGCGCGGTCCCCCTCGGGCCCCGTACCTGCTACTACGGCTGCTATAGTGGGCAGGGGGCCCTAAGAGGATGGGGGCCCTGGACAATTGCCCAGTTTGCCCCCCAAAAAGCCGACCCTGGATATCAGAGGTGGCCTCCTGCTTGGGTCCCCTCCATATTAGTCAAACGGGGTTCCAACTGCCAGGGCCATGGAGCCTGAGGGCGACAAATGACCCCTCTGCCACATAAGAAGACCCCTGCATTATCAATGGCGCACGGTAGGTGGATCGCCCTGTTACAGATTTTGCATTGGGACCCAGGAGATTTCAGTTACACCTCTGGAAGGGACGACTTCTTTCTTCTATTTATTAGGAATCTTCTGGGTTTAATATCCGTCTCATGCAGTTATTTGTAGGTGCTTCATTATCAAGACAAGTGTGAAAAAAATACTTCCCAGAGACGGGAGGCGTCGGGGAGCTGCCACCTCGTCGTGTAGGCTGTCAGCGAAGACAGGCAGAGTTATCCTATGCAATTACTACTGATGCAGAAAATGTGGTCTCTGCAGTCTGACAGAGAGAAGAGTTTATCCTAAAATAAAAAAATTATTCCAGAGTTTTGCTATTTTATTTTGCCATTTCTGAGTTCTCTTGGTCTCTTACGGATTCTAAGTGACAACTACTAATAAAAGTCTTCACAGCGCTCGTTGTAATTGTCACGTAGCTTTTAACAGACCATGAACGGTATCAATCTGAATGATTGTGCTTAGTTACACCCCCCTCTGCCTGTGTATGTGTCAGTCTTCACTGACGTTCCGTCATTTTATTCATGAAGCAGAATTTCTAATGAATAGTGCAGCCAGTCCCTGCTGGATATGGATGTAATCAGGGCCGACCTTTGGGGTGTGAGACAAGGCGCATCACTTCAGCAAGTGGAAAGGAGAGCTGCGCTGGCTCCCTTCCCCTGCTTGTGTTCCTGAAGCGCCCAGGCCCGGTGACCCTGCAGCTGCCGTTTTGACCGGGCGCTCTTTCTCTTCTCTAAAGGGGGCATTATTTATACTATGTGGAGGTCACAAGGGGGCATTATACTGTGTGTGGGTCACTAAAAGGCATTATGGTGTGTTGGAGCACTAAAGGGGGAAATTATACTTTGAGGGGGCACTAAAGGGGGCATTATACTGTGTGGGGGCACTAAAAGGGGGACATTATATTGTGTGGGGGCCGTTAAGGGGAAATTATACTGTGTTGGGCTACCACAGCAGGCAATATACTGTGCGTGGCACTTAGGGGGCATTATACTTTGTGGGCACACTTAGAGGATAAAATACTGTGTCCTTAAAGGGGTTATAATATATTATATTACTAAATATTATTGTTATACTGTGTGGGGGCACTAAAGGGGTATTATACTGTGTGGGGGCACTAAAGGGGCATTATACTGTGTGGGGGCACTAAAGGGGCATTATACTGTGTGGGGGCACTAAAGGGGCATTATACTGTGTGGGGGCACTAAAGGGGCATTATACTGTGTGGGGGCACTAAAGGGGCATTATACTGTGGGGGGGCATTATATTTTTTTATGGGCCATTTTTTTTTATGATGGGGGTGGGACGCCGAAAGAAAATTTTGCTAGATCTGCCTCAAACATGAAGGACTATGGACGAGCTATTGGTAGAATGATTTACTCCACTGCGGAGGCGAATGCTCTTCACCTTTTATAGTCTTATTCTTAGAGCAGTGTGTTGTCTGAACTAAATAACATGTAGTCTCTGTGCCCTACCTCCCCCCGTCATGTTTCACTAAGAACCGGCGACTTCAGGCCATTGCCCCGTAGTCCCTAAAGACGCAGTTTCTCGGAGAAACATGTGGGGGGGAGGGGGAATGAGACTAAAGAGCTGCATAGTCTTCGGAGCGGTCATAGTCGTAGCCATCCAGCTACGTGACTAAGATATTATTTTTACTGGTTGTAAATACAATTGAATACACTGATGGAGCTCCATCTTTTATCCTGTGACTGCGCCAGGCATGTGCGAGGCAGTGATGTCATCGCGTCTGCCTGCACCGAGTCGTAGACCGGAGAAGACCTGCAGAGTGATCTGCTCCATTCGTCGTGGGAACGGGGCTAGGAGAGTATTTTTTTAGGTGCACAGTCTCCGTGTTAGGGGCACTATGGGGACATTATACTGCATAGGGGGCAGTAAGGGGGTATTATACTGTGTAGGGGGCACTATGGGGCATTATGCTGTTTGTGGGGGTGCTATAGGGACATGATACTGTGTAGGGGGTACTATGGGGCATGATACTGTGTAGGGGTCACTATGGGGGCATGATACTTTGGGGAGGCACTATGGGAGTATTATACTCTGTCGGGGTACTATAGGAGCATAATACTGTATTGGGGGCATGATACTATGTACAGAGCACTAGGGGACATTGTACTGTGTAGGGGTACTATCGGGCATGACACTGTGTAGTGGGCAATATGGGGAAGCAAAATGTGGGGAGACACTATGGTGGCATTTTACTGTGGAGAGGCACTATGGGGGCGTTATACTTTGGGGTGGCACTATAGGGGGCATGATACTGTGAGGAGACACTATAGGGGCAAGATGCTGTGTGGGGGCACTTTGGAAACATTTGACTGTGTGGGAGCATTATGGGGCATGATACTCTATGGGGCATAGTACTGGCATGATACTGTGGCATGATAATGTGTAGAGGGCATTATGGAGCATAATACTATGTGTGGTTCACTATGGGGGCATGATACTGTGTAGGGGCACTATAGGGGCATTATTCTGTGTGGGGACACTATGGGGGCATGATCCTGTGTGGAGGCACTTTGGAAACATTATACTGTGTGGGAGCATTATGGGGGCATGATACTCTATGGGGGCATTTTACTGTGTAGGGGGCATGATACCGTGTAGAGGGCTTTATGGGAGCATTACACTGTGTGTGGTTCACTATGGGAGCATGTTACTGTGTGGGGGCAATATGGGGGCATTATTCTGTATGTGGGTCCTATTTTAATCATATGGGGGCCACAATGGGAGAATAATGGAACACAGGAGAAACAGGGTGATACATTTTGGGGTGTGTTTTTTTATTCTCATATTCGCTTTACAAAAAAATCTCCTTGTTGCTGCAGAGCTCTAAATATGCACAGTGCGCCCACCACTCTCTTTTAGCGCCCACCACTCTCTTTTAGTGCCCACCAATCTCTTTTAGCGCCCACCACTCTCTTTTAGTGCCCACCAATCTCTTTTAGCGCCCACCACTCTCTTTTAGTGCCCACCAATCTCTTTTAGCGCCCACCACTCTCTTTTAGTGCCCACCATTCTCTTTTAGTGCCCACCACTCTCTTTTAGTGCCCACCACTCTCTTTCAGCGCCCACCACTCTCTTTCAGCGCCCACCACTCTCTTTTAGTGCCCACCACTCTCTTTTAGTGCCCACCACTCTCTTTTAGTGACTATCTTTAAAAAAAGCAAAGTTTATATTGTAACATTTAGTCCCCCGCATACAAATGAATCTCATTCACCTGAAGACCCCGTCCTGGTAATAAAACTAGAAAGGTGACAGTTACTGCTATGCTGCGCGTTGCCTCCACTACAGGATGAGCAGGACATGCTCTCGCCTTCTTGTCTCGCTTATTTTTCTCATGGAGCTGCAGGATTTATTGTGCAATGATTCCTAAAACAAGTCTGTGAAGCGTGGAGAGGCAGTCCACTGTAAAGGATTTTATCAAGGTTTTTAGAGACCCCTTCGGCAAAGTGTGGGGGGACATTGTGCTTTTTTTGTGAAAGGAGAAAATTGGAGAATGAACTGATATAGCACAATCGAAATACCAGTGATATAATACCCAAATATATAAGGCCCCTTGCACACCAACGTGTTTTTGCGTCCGCAATTCCCCCGAAAATCCACGGGAGAATTGCGGACCCATTCATTTCTATGGGCCCATACACACTATCCGTGTTTTCACGGGTCCCCGCATGTCCGCAAATCCGTGCCGCACAAACTCAGGACATGTCTTATTACGGCCCGCAAATTCGATGCGGACATGCCCGTAGAAGTCAATGGGCCCGTGGAAAATGCGGGTACACCTCCGTGTGTCAACCGCAGTTTGCGGATTTGCGGAAGTGTTGGGATGAACTGCGGATTACATACGGATGAACTGCGGAGGACATTTCACGGAACACGGTCCTGGAATTTGCGGACCAGAAAAACACTACGGTCGTGTGCATGAGGCCTACAGTGCTCAGTAACAGCACATACGGTGCCCATATGATTCCACCATATAGTGCCATGCAGTGAACATATAACAATGCCATACAGTGCTACCAAGATAACAAAGCTCTGCTGTGCCGAAATAATACCACTGTACTGTATAATTGATAATACAATGGCTAATGTCACTATGTACATTTAGACTATGGTGGGAGGCGCCAGTGCGATTGCCCAGTGTACCCATGCTATACCCCAGCCCTGTGTATAACAGATAGAAATTCCTAAGACTACTGGTAGCTACAGAAAATGGGGACCATCTAATGTGATCATGCAAAGCCATCGGCAGTTAGGGCGAGGACCCTGGTATAGCTTTTGACCCCGGTCATCTAAGATGCCCCTCTAGCTGCAATTATTCCATGCAGCTATTTTGAGTTTTCATGCTTTCCTACGTTGATAATAGATGCTGGGTGACATCCAGTAATGCACAGATCGGTTGTCACCCAGTTTTTCAGAGCCTCTGATTATATAGTGATACATTCGCTGTCTCCTACTGCGTTTTCTGTAAAAGTGTCGGTCTTCACTGGAGCGCTAGCATTCTATTCCTGAAGCAGGAGCTCAGTATGAACAGTTCTATAGGTTCTGCTTCGATGGCAGGTTGTTTTATACTATTCTGCTGTGCATTTAATTAAGGGTTGACATTTTTAAATGGAATTAAATGGAAAAATGATTATGAAGCATGCGCTTAATCCACGTTACAGTCTCCGGAGCCTTCTGGAATAGCACTTTAAATGTTACCATCTCTGTGACTGTTGGGATTTTTTGCTCAGTCCCATCTATTTGCAGCTTGTTATTACACTAAATGTTCCCATGGATACATTTTACTCTTCTTTATATGAAGCGACAGCATCTTCTTCTTCCTCTCGGATTACAGTCCAGTGATAGGGTCTATGGAACAACGAGCAGCGCGGAGGACCCGGGAGACACCAGTGAGAGGGATTTGCAGCCTGTTCAATCCTCAATTTTAATTAATCTGCACTCAATGTTTATCCAAAGGATATTCTCATAATATTCCCGTATTATCAGATGACACTAGAATATCACGCTGCTTCCAGATTAGGATTCATGCTGCAAGGTTCAGGAGGGGCGGCAGATATGTCAATCACACCTCGGCATTGCAAAGGGGGAGTCTTCACATAGCGGAGATGTGGGGCTTCTCGTATTAATGGAGGATTATATGGGATCGGTTTGATTGCGGGAGGAATATATTATCAGAAGAGATAAGACAATTTACGTATCCGGTTGCTGCTTGGCAAATCAATGGACAAAGTGGTCAGACGTGATGGTGGTGACTCCACGTGAATAATAATTTTACACGGTCATTATACTGTGGCATTTTAGGATCCATATGATGGCCGCAACACCTGGATCTCCGCAGCTCTAGTGAATTGACTTTACTATCGGGTTCTAGAATGATCTACGTTTGGTTCAGTAAAGGGGGGGGGGGCTTTTGTTGCAGTCGTAATATGGATCCTAAAATGCAACAGTGTCCACGGATAATTCTTCCCCCAGATTAACTGCGACTTCATCCTCCAATGTGAATATGATAAAAAATAACATTGTCAGGGCTCGTCCACACGTAACAGAATTGCCGCGTTTTTTTCCGGGCGGAAATAAAGTAGCAGCAAAGTGGATGGGATTGAACAAATCTCCTCCACACGGTGCGTAATATTTCCGAGATGAAATTGACCTGCGGTGAGTATTTTTCGGACAGCAGCATGTCAACTCCTGCTACGGAAAGTGGACAAAATTGCTGCAGTTTTCAGAGGAGACGTCACTATCTCCCAGCATTGAGAAAAACGCAGCAAAATCCGCACCATTTTCTGCCATAAAAACTGCCGGAAATGGTGCACTTATGCCACAGCGGAAAGTAAATAGACTTTCAACGGAATTGCTGCAGAACTTCTCTGCAGCAATTCCGTTGTGTGTGGACAAGCCCTTATAGAGTCAACCCTGATGGACAGTAGTCCCACTGACATAAGTTCTATCTATCTATCTATCTATCTATCTATCTATCTATCTATCTATCTATCTATCTATCTATCTATCTATCTATCTATCTATCTAATCTCATATATCTATCTAATCTCATATATCTATCTATCTATCTATCTATCTATCTATCTATCTATCTATCTATCTATCTATCTATCTATCTATCTATCTATCTATCTATCTATCTGTCTGTCTGTCTGTCTGTCTGTCTGTCTATCTATCTATCTATCATCTATCTATCTATCTATCTATCTATCTATCTATCTATCTATCTATCTATCTATCTATCTATCTATCTATCTATCTATCTATCTCATATCTATCTATCTATCTATCTATCTATCTATCTATCTATCTATCTATCTATCTATCTATCTATCTATCTATCTATCTATCTATCTATCTATCTATCTATCTATCTATCTTATCTATCTCATATCTATCTATCTATCTATCTATCTATCTATCTATCTATCTATCTATCTATCTATCTATCTATCTATCTATCTATCTATCTATCTATCTATCTGTCTGTCTGTCTGTCTGTCTGTCTGTCTATCTATCTATCTATCATCTATCTATCTATCTATCTATCTATCTATCTATCTATCTATCTATCTATCTATCTATCTATCTATCTATCTATCTATCTATCTATCTATCTATCTATCTATCTATCTCATATCTATCTATCTATCTATCTATCTATCTATCTATCTATCTATCTATCTATCTATCTATCTATCTATCTATCTATCTATCTATCTATCTATCTATCTATCTATCTTATCTATCTCATATCTATCTATCTATATATCATATCTATCTATCTATCTATCTATCTATCTATCTATCTATCTATCTATCTATCTATCTATCTATCTATCTATCTATCTATCTATCTATCTATCTCATATATCTCATATATCTCATCCATTCTACATGAATCAAATGTGGTCCGAATTTTCCAAAAGTTTCGGATTCAGCGGATTTCAACGCTTTTGAAGTTCATGCAGCCACTAGTGAGTGCGGATGTCATTTTACACACGGCTTCTCCAGAATGCCTTGCAGGTAGCAGTCCCAATCTATTATCGGTGTCGCAGACACCTGGTGCGTTTAGTCATTCCTCTTTAATCGGATAATAGAAACCTGTATCCAATGCCCAAATATTTTCCAGCATATTGGAAAATCACTGGTTGGGATCTCGAGGGTCATTTTTTTTTAATGCTATATCTCCCACTAAAACTATCTCAATTGTTGGGCCATTAAAATCGAAATGAATCCCTCTTCCCAGAATATTATACTCCCAGGGATCCCAGAAGCTGAGATACAGAAGCTGTTTGTTGGGGGTTCATATGCTATAGAGTTAGGGTATGTGCACACGGCCTATATACGGACGTAAATCGGGCGTTTTTGCCCCGAATTACGCCCGAAAATAGCGCCTCAATAGCGCTGACAAACATCTGCCCATTGAAAGCAATGGGCAGACGTTTGTCTGTTCACACGAGGCGTATATTTACGCGCCGCTGTCAAATGACGGCGCGTAAATAGACGCCCGCGTAGAAGAAGTGACCTGTCACTTCTTTGGCCGTAATTGGAGCCGCTATTCATTGACTCCAATGAATAGCAGCGCTAATTACGGCCGTAATTGACGCGGCGTTCAAGCGCCTGCACATGCCGGTACGGCTGAAATTACGGGGATGTTTTCAGGCTGAAACATCCCCGTAATTTCAGCCGAAACGGACGCCCTCGTGTGAACATACCCTTACTGTGTCTTTGCTCCCGTGACACGTAAGTGATAAGGAAATCTTGAAGAGCTAAAACGTTGTTACTATTGTATCTAAGGGTATGTTCACACGGCGGGGGTCCGTAACGGCTGAAATTACGGGGATGTTTCAGCCTGAAAACATCCCCGTAATTTCAGCCGTACCGGCATGTGCGGGCGCTTGAACGCCGCGTCAATTACGGCCGTAATTAGCGCTGCTATTCATTGGAGTCAATGAATAGCGGCTCCAATTACGGCCAAAGAAGTGACAGGTCACTTCTTTGACGCGGGCGTCTATTTACGCGCCGTCATTTGACAGCGGCGCGTAAATATACGCCTCGTGTGAACAGACAAACGTCTGCCCATTGCTTTCAATGGGCAGATGTTTGTCAGCGCTATTGAGGCGCTATTTTCGGGCGTAAATCGGGGCATAAACGCCCGATTTACGTCCGTAAATAGGCCGTGTGAACATACCCTAATCTAGACAATTCTGAGAGGTAAACAGTCCGAACTCTTCACTGATACATTGTAAGGGTATGTTCACACGGCCAAATTTCAGACGTATACGAGGCGTATTATGCCTCGTTTTACGTCTGAAAATAGGGCTGCAATACGTCGGCAAACATCTGCCCATTCATTTGAATGGGTTTGCCGACGTACTGTGCAGACGACCTGTAATTTACGCGTCGTCGTTTGACAGCTGTCAAACGACGACTCGTAAATTTACTGCCTCGGCAAAGAAGTGCAGGGCACTTCTTTGCCACGTAATTTGAGCCGTTCTTCATTGAAATCAATGAAGCATGGCTCAAGGTTTACGAGCGTCTCAGACGGCTCGCAAATTACGAGGAGGAGCATTTACGTGTGAAACGAGGCAGCTGTTAACAGTCTGTCTTTTCACACGTAACTGCCTCTCAGCGTGTGAACATACCCTTAGGGTATGTTCACACGGCCTATTTACGGACGTAAATCGGGCGTTTTTGCCCCGAATTACGCCCGAAAATAGCGCCTCAATAGCGCTGACAAACATCTGCCCATTGAAAGCAATGGGCAGACGTTTGTCTGTTCACACGAGGCGTATATTTACGCGCCGCTGTCAAATGACGGCGCGTAACTAGACGCCCGCGTCAAAGAAGTGACCTGTCACTTCTTTGGCCGTAATTGGAGCCGCTATTCATTGACTCCAATGAATAGCAGCGCTAATTACGCCCGTAATTGACGCGGCGTTCAAGCGCCTGCACATGCCGGTACGGCTGAAATTACGGGGATGTTTTCAGGCTGAAACATCCCCGTAATTTCAGCCGTTACGGACCCCCGCCGTGTGAACATACCCTTATGTTCACACGGAGTATTTTGGGGGAGGAATATCTGCCTCAAAGCTCCAAACGGAATTTTGAGGCAGATATTCCTCCCCCAAAATACTCCGTGTGAATAGCAATGATCGCGCCGTTTTTCGCCCGCGGCCATTGAGTGCCGCGGGCAGAAAACACGCTTTCTCCTGCCTCCCATTGAAGTCAATGGGAGGTCGGAGGCGGAAGCGCCCGAAGATAGGGCATGTCGCTTCTTTTTCCCGCGAGGCAGTTTTACTGCTCGCGGGAAAAAGACGCCGACGCCTCCCATTGAAATCAATGGGAGGCGTTCTCGGGCCGTTTCTGCCGAGTTTTGCGACGCGGTTTCCGCGTCAATAAACTCGGCAAAAGACCCCGTGTGAACATAGAGGCGATAAACAGACGATCGCTATTAACTCTATCGCTGCCGACCCAATGCGTCGCTCCCTCGTAGGGTACAATAACTAAGCAGCAGGGTGGATTTAGGGGTATTTTCAGGAGAGAGCCCCTGTGCAAGAACCGTATTTGGGCCCCCTGCTCTCTAATAGCTCATCATAGATCACCCCCTTATGTCTCTGTAACAATCCGCCAGTAATTGTGAGCTTTGAGATTTATTAGCTCAGTTCCTTGCATGCAATCTAATGGACAGTAAGTTCCTGCTCGCTGCTTTTTGGTTGGCAGTGGGCCCCTGACCTAATGGGCCCCTGTGCAGCTTCACATATTGCACATATGGCAGGTCCGCACGTGTATTTTACCACATGCAGCGTCCTCCAGGAACAGTATTTTTGTGTAGAATTTCCCCCACTTTGACATTATAAGGGGAATGATTCAAAACACGACGTTCAATAAGCGCTTCTTTATATGGCACTATGAGGTTGGCACTATGAGGCTGGCACTATGAGGCAATACTTAGTCTAGCTCTGTGGTCACTACTATGAGGCTGGCACTATGAGGCTGGCACTATGAGGCTGGCACTATGAGGCAATACTTAGTCTAGCTCTGTGGTCACTACTATGAGGCTGGCACTATGAGGCTGGCACTATGAGGCAATACTTAGTCCAGCTTTGTGGTTACTACTATGAGGATGGCACTATGAGGCTGGCACTATGAGGCTGGCACTATGAGGCAATACTTAGTCTAGCTCTGTGGTCACTACTATGAGGCTGGCACTATGAGGCTGGCACTATGAGGCAATACTTAGTCTAGCTTTGTGGTCACTACTATGAGGATGGCACTATGAGGCTGGCACTATGAGGCTGGCACTATGAGGCAATACTTAGTCTAGCTCTGTGGTCACTACTATGAGGCTGGCACTATGAAGCAATACTTAGTCTAGCTCTGTGGTTACTACTATGAGGCTGGCACTACGAGGCTGGCACTATGAGGATGGCAATATGAGGCTGGCACTATGAGGCAATACTTAGTCTAGCTCTGTGGTTACTACTATGAGGATGGCACTATGAGGCTGGCACTATGAGGATGGCACTATGAGGCTGACACCATGAAGCAATCGTAGTCTAGCTTTGTGGTCACTACTATGAGGATGGCACTATGAGGCTGGCACTGTCATCACTACTATGAGGCAATACTTGGTCTAGCTTTGTGGTCACTACTATGAGGCTGGCACTATGAGGATGGCACTATGAGGCTGGAACTATGAGGATGGCACTATGAGGCAATACTTGGTCTAGCTTTGTGGTCACTACTATGAGGCTGGCACTATGAGGATGGCAATATGAGGATGGCACTATGAGGCTGGAACTATGAGGATGGCACTATGAGGCAATACTTAGTCTAGCTCTGTGGTCACTACTATGAGGCTGGCACTATGAGGATGGCAATATGAGGCTGGCACTATGAGGCAATACTTAGTCTAGCTTTGTGGTCACTGCTATGAGGCTAGCACTGTCATCACTACTATGAAGCTGGCACTATGAGACAATACTTAGTCTAGCTCTGTGGTCACTACTATGAGGCTGGCACTATGAGACAATCCTTAGTCTAGCTCTGTGGTCACTACTATGAGGCTGGCACTATGAGGATGGCAATATGAGGCTGGCACTATGAGGCAATACTTAGTCTAGCTTTGTGGTCACTGCTATGAGGCTGGCACTGTCATCACTACTATGAAGCTGGCACTATGAGACAATACTTAGTCTAGCTCTGTGGTCACTACTATGAGGCTGGCACTATGAGGCTGGCACTATGAGGCAATACTTAGTCTAGCTTTGTGGTCACTACTATGAGGATGGCACTATGAGGCTGGCACTATGAGGCAATACTTAGTCTAGCTCTGTGGTCACTACTATGAGGCTGGCACTATGAAGCAATACTTAGTCTAGCTCTGTGGTTACTACTATGAGGCTGGCACTACGAGGCTGGCACTATGAGGATGGCAATATGAGGCTGGCACTATGAGGCAATACTTAGTCTAGCTCTGTGGTTACTACTATGAGGATGGCACTATGAGGCTGACACCATGAAGCAATACTTAGTCTAGCTTTGTGGTCACTACTATGAGGATGGCACTATGAGGCTGGCACTGTCATCACTACTATAAGGCAATACTTGGTCTAGCTTTGTGGTCACTACTATGAGGCTGGCACTATGAGGATGGCACTATGAGGCTGGAACTATGAGGATGGCACTATGAGTCAATACTTGGTCTAGCTTTGTGGTCACTACTATGAGGCTGGCACTATGAGGATGGCAATATGAGGATGGCACTATGAGGCTGGAACTATGAGGATGGCACTATGAGGCAATACTTAGTCTAGCTCTGTGGTCACTACTATGAGGCTGGCACTATGAGGATGGCAATATGAGGCTGGCACTATGAGGCAATACTTAGTCTAGCTTTGTGGTCACTGCTATGAGGCTGGCACTGTCATCACTACTATGAAGCTGGCACTATGAGACAATACTTAGTCTAGCTCTGTGGTCACTACTATGAGGCTGGCACTATGAGACAATCCTTAGTCTAGCTCTGTGGTCACTACTATGAGGCTGGCACTGTCATCACTACTATGAGGCTGGCACTATGAGGCTGACACCATGAAGCAATACTTAGTCTAGCTTTGTGGTCACTACTATGAGGATGGCACTATGAGGCTGGCACTGTCATCACTACTATGAGGCAATACTTGGTCTAGCTTTGTGGTCACTACTATGAGGCTGGCACTATGAGGATGGCACTATGAGGCTGGAACTATGAGGATGGCACTATGAGGCAATACTTGGTCTAGCTTTGTGGTCACTACTATGAGGCTGGCACTATGAGGATGGCAATATGAGGATGGCACTATGAGGCTGGAACTATGAGGATGGCACTATGAGGCAATACTTAGTCTAGCTCTGTGGTCACTATGAGGCTGGCACTATGAGGATGGCAATATGAGGCTGGCACTATGAGGCAATACTTAGTCTAGCTTTGTGGTCACTGCTATGAGGCTGGCACTGTCATCACTACTATGAAGCTGGCACTATGAGACAATACTTAGTCTAGCTCTGTGGTCACTACTATGAGGCTGGCACTATGAGACAATCCTTAGTCTAGCTCTGTGGTCACTACTATGAGGCTGGCACTGTCATCACTACTATGAGGCTGGCACTATGAGGCTGGCACTATGAGACAATACTTTATCTAGCTTTGTGGTCACTACTATGAGGCTGGCACTATGAGACAATACTTAGTCTAGCTTTGTGGTCACTACTATGAGGCTGGCACTATGAGGCTGGCACTGTCATCACTACTATGAGGCTGGCACTATGAGGCTGGCACTATGAGGCAATACTTAGTCTAGCTCTGTGGTCACTACTATGACTATTGTGGTCTGTGGTGAATCACATTTTTGTTCTGCTCGGAGCAGTTTTTGGGTTTCATCTCTGTGTAAATTCAGGGTTGACTGAAGGTTTTCATTTTTGTCTCAAAGTAGAAGGTTTTATCAGACAAGGGAAAGAGTGCAGGAAGCGGGAGAGATAAAACCGGATTATACTATTCACATCGTGCGTTGTAGGGAGGATAGATGCAGATTACAATGAATTACAGCATAACCCAGATTATATCACGTCATGAAAAGTGGTGGGATTTCTGTTTAGGGACGGCCGGTTCCTCCCTTGTCAGGGCTCTTGAGCGTAGGATAAGATCTTCAATATGTCTGCGTTCTCTCACAATACCATACGCTGCAGTATCTGGATTTGGATATATATCCCTGTTCATCCAGACCTTCCTGGTTCATGAATACAGCGCAAAAAAGAAGATCTAATAAAGAAGACAAACTTGGGAAGGCAGGAATTGTGGGCACCAGTAAAAACCCAAACTTGGTCTATTTTATGAACTGGCCCATACAAATTGTTTGGGTAGAAGAGATGTAGTAGAGCTAAATTGAAATCCCTGAATGAGAATAGTGCAGAATAACAAACTCAGCTCTGCTAAGGCCTTATTCACACGAAAGTGTCTGTTTTGTGCGCGTAAAAAACGCAGCGTTTTTCCTGCGTTGCAGTTTCGTGTGACATCAGTGTATGGTGCGTGTCTGCGTTTTTTACGTGCGTATGTCATCCGTATGTCACGCGTTTCACATCAGCAAAATAAACTGAAGGATGTGGTTTTCTTTTTCTCATCATTTCTTTAGCAACTGTTGCGTGAATCACGCACAGCACACGGATGTGCGTCCGTGTGCTGTCCGTGATTTTCACGCACCCATTGATTTCAATGTGTGCGTGATGTACAAAAAACGCACAAGTATAGGACATGCAGTGAGTTTCACGCATCGGACACACGCTGCGTGAAAATCATGGACTGTCTGAATGGCCCCATTGACTTGCATAGGTCTGTGTGACGTGCGCTGTTTTAACGCGTGTAACACGGAGGTGAAATACGCTCGTGTGAATAAGCCCTAAATCTGTGAAATTGATCTCAATGAATGACAGTGTTGTTATTTGAGGCCTGTTAATACGGGAGGTGACCCGGCAGCGTTCCTTAGTCTCTGTGCTTTGTTGTCATGAGGTTCTGCAGCGCTGGATTATAATGAGGCTTTTCATGCCGCAGTCAATGCCCCGTTGCAGCACGCGGACCCCCCCCCCCCCCTGTAAATCTCAATGCTGCTCTTATGACCCCGGCAGGAGATGAAGTCGTTTGCAGCGTTTTTTCCCTCAGTCGTACAGATATTTACTTGCTTTATGGCGTAATAATAAGTTATTGTCCCAGTGGGTGGTGAGACATAAAAAAAGTTTACAGCACTGCCCAGAGCTCCGGGTCCGGGAGTAACTTATAACTGGCAGAACCAGAATTATACCCGTCAACAGCAGATTTACAATGTTTCACAGCCTAAAGCCTCATCTAATGTTATCTGACCTCGATACATGTCATGGAGGAATCTGCAGAGGACACTGTTATGGGGACATCTGTGGATGATACACTGTTATGGGGACATCTGTGGATGATACACTGTTATGGGGACATCTGTGGATGACACACTGTTACGGGGACATCTGTGGATGATACACTGTTATGGGGACATCTGTGGATGATACACTGTTATGGGGACATCTGTGGATGACACACTGTTATGGGGACATCTGTGGATGACACACTGTTATGGGGACATCTGTGGATGATACACTGTTATGGGGACATCTGTGGATGATACACTGTTATGGGGACATCTGTGGATGACACACTGTTATGGGGACATCTGTGGATGACACACTGTTATGGGGACATCTGTGGATGACACACTGTTATGGGGACATCTGTGGATGATACACTGTTATGGGGACATCTGTGGATGATACACTGTTATGGGGACATCTGTGGATGATACACTGTTATGGGGAAATCTGTGGGTGATACACTGTTATGGGGATATATGTGGGTGATACACTGTTATGGGGACATCTGTGGATGATACACTGTTATGGGGACATCTGTGGATGATACACTGTTATGGGGACATCTGTGGATGACACACTGTTATGGGGACATCTGTGGATGATACACTGTTATGGGGACATCTGTGGATGATACACTGTTATGGGGACATCTGTGGATGATACACTGTTATGGGGACATCTGTGGATGATACACTGTTATGGGGACATCTGTGGATGATACACTGTTATGGTGACATCTGTGGAGGATACACTGTTATGGGGACACCGGTGGATGATACACTGTTATGAGTACATCTGTGGATGATACACTGTTATGGGGATAGCTGGGGATGATACACTGTTATGGGGATAGCTGGGGATGATACACTGTTATGGGGATAGCTGGGGATGATACACTGTTATGAGGGCATCTGTGGATGATACACTGTTATGGGGACATCTGTGGATGATACACTGTTATGGAGACATCTGTGGGTGATACACTGTTATGGGGATGATACACGATTATGAGGACATCTGTGGACGATAACACTGTTATGGGGACATCTGTGGATGATAACACTGTTATGTGGACATCTGTGGATGATACACTGTTATGAGGACATCTGTGGTGATACACTGTTATGGGGACATCTGTGGATGATACACTGTTATGGGGACATCTGTGGATGATACACTGTTATGGGGACATCTGTGGATGATTACACGGTTATGGGGACATCTGTGGATGATACACTGTTATGGGGACATCTGTGGATGATTACACGGTTATGGGGACATCTGTGGATGATACACTGTTATGGGGACATCTGTGGATGATACACTGTTATGGGGACATCTGTGGATGATACACTGTTATGGTGACATCTGTGGATGATACACTGTTATAGAGACATCTGTGGATGATTACACTGTTATGGGGACATCTGTGGATGATTACACGGTTATGGGGACATCTGTGGATGATACACTGTTATGGGGACATCTGTGGATGATACACGGTTATGGGGACATCTGTGGATGATACACTGTTATGGGGACATCTGTGGATGATACACGGTTATGGGGACATCTGTGGATGATACACTGTTATGGGGACATCTGTGGATGATACACTGTTATGGGGACATCTGTGGATGATACACTGTTATGGGGACATCTGTGGATGATACACTGTTATAGAGACATCTGTGGATGATACACTGTTATGGGGACATCTGTGGATGATACACTGTTAGGGGGACATCTGCAGAGGACACTGTTATGGGGACATCTGTGGATGATACACTGTTATGGGGACATCTGTGGATGATACACTGTTATGGGGACATCTGTGGATAATACACTGTTATGGGGACATCTGTGGATAATACACTGTTATGGGGACATCTGTGGATGATACACTGTTATGGGGACATCTGTGGATAATACACTGTTATGGGGACATCTGTGGATAATACACTGTTATGGGGAGATCGGTTATGTGATTGTATCACAGCTTCTTTGTATTTTTCGTTTTTCCAGTTACAATGCCGGCAGTCACTGAATTGCGCTTCGCAGTGTATTAATGAATGATGACTTTTTCCGTTAGATTAAATTACTTTTTAGAATTACAGGACTCCCTGACATTTTTGGAGACATCGACCTGTGTCATGACCTGTCTGTAACCGCCCAACTAAATTCTACGAACTTAATTTTATCATGCGGCCAAGATGGAGAAAAAAATCCCTAGAATTTATCTGAATCCACTTAAGGCAAAACTCCAGTAAAAAAAAAATTGCCTTTTGACTCCCATCCAGAGTGGAATTGACCTAATAAAGGAAATGATGCATCATGGGATAAATAATTAACACAGTGGTGCATTTTGAGGATTTGTGGGGGTCCTGGCAGTCGGACTCCCATGACTTAGAAAGATCTCATATATTCTAGCGATATGCCATCACTTCTAAACCCCTTTAATGTAACCCGAATGAAAATGTATACTGTATATACCGTCATTTTTTTTCTCCCATGATGCATCACTTCCTACTACTATTTTCGAACCCTGTCGCATAACAGTATGAACCTGCCGAGTTATACCTGTTCATGGAAAGGGAAATAACATAATGGGGTGGAGTCTGACACCACCCGGTGCGGGAGAATATGTGTCATACAGCTAACCAGTGGTTGTAACTATGTAGAAACCATACTGTAACAGTGAATGCAGTGAGCATGTAGTCTTTATAATATATGGGTATAGGACTTAGGCCCCCCCCCCCTACACACGACCGTGCCCGTAATCATGGTCCGTGACGGCCGCGGATAGCCACCCGCATTTGCAGGCCATGCTCTTATGCTAAAGTACGGGAGCACGGTCCGTAAAATAAAAAAAATAGGATGTCCCATCTTTTGCGGAGGCTTTCTACGGCCCGGACACCTTCCCATAAATATACGGCAAAGTGTCCGTGGGCAATAGAAGTGAATGGGTCCGTAATTACGGACAAATTCTACGGTGCGGACATGAGGGGCTTTCATCAACGTCTAGAATTCTCTCTCTTTGCTCAGAATTATCTGGAATTTTTGGACTTTTCTATGGAGGAGATTTGATGCTTTGTAAAGATCCAGAGGATGGGACTGGTTTGGTATTTTCCTTTAGTTGATGGATCATCTTATTCCATCAAAACCTGGGAATCCTGTACAGACGCCGCTATAATCTGGGCTTGGATTCACTGCGATCAGAGCAATGTGTGATTTCCACTTTATTATAGTCCTGAGTTAGCGCACCCTGTAATAAGGTGATACGTACTCCGCGTGACTGTAGGATCCTGAAAAAATCGCTTTGTTCTGCCAACCGCCATACAATGAAGGAGAGCGGCGGGGCGTGTGACTTTTCTATACCCGAATAGTATCACATGACAGCTCTCCTGAGAATAAATTGCACTGCGCCGAATGCCAATGACCCTGGCGCTTCCAGTTGTCACCGATCTGAACTGTCCTGGTGTAGACTATCATTTCCCTGCTGAATATCTCTTCTGCTCCTGCTTTATGAGATTCAGAGACCTACAATAACCCAACCGGCTTAAAAGCTTTTAACATGCGGCTGCACAAATGTAGCAGAGCTGAGATTGTACAATTTATCAAAGTATCACCATGTGCTGGTACAAGTAGGTAAAATGACTGCATTAATAAAAAAAGAAAGAAATCTTATATATATATATAGCGCAGTAAGTATTCCTTTTGTCTCCCCCCCCCCCTTTTTGTCTAGCCCCTATCTCTAAGGCCCTGTTCACACAGAGGTTTTTTTACACGATTTATGATGCGGAAAACGCACCAAAATACGTCCGAAAATGCCTCCCATTGATCTTAATGGGAGGCGGAAGCGTTTTTTTCCCACAAGCGTTTTTTACCGAGAAGTGACATGCGACACGGGAAAAAGAAGTGACATGCCCTATCTTCGGGCGTTTACGTCTCTGACCTCCCATTGACATCAATGGGAGGCAGAGAAAGCGTATTTCGCAGCGTTTTTGCCCATGGCGCTCAATGGGAATTTTCTGCCTGCAAAAAACTCCATGTGAACAGGGCCCAGAGTGACCCCAACCAACCCCTTCCTAGCCCCCCCAGGAGTGATATTTGTGTATTTTTTTCAGTAATTTTTTTGTATTTTTTTCACAGTAACTTTTAGATTTCTAGATTTAGTATTTCTTTAACTCTCAATGTAATCACGTGGCAGGAAAAGCAAAAGGACAATGTTGAACTCTGCTACATCTGTGGAATAGTCATCTCTTCCTGGGGCGTCTTGACCTGTAGGTTCAGCATTATCTTGAGCGCCAGGAATTTTGGTTGAATGTCGCACATTAACATAGACCCCCGAAATGCGATGCCTGAGATGATGATGGATTGCGCAGTCCTCCTGCCACTCACCCTCCGCGGGCAATGCCAGGGAATCCGTGTCTGCATTCCAAGTCACATTAGACATGACAATTTGTTCTTTTGTCTAGTGTCTGATGGAAACGAGCAGGATCCTGCACTGACAGGCGATCAGAGCTTTCTGTATCCTCCGGCTTCCATTCTATGTAACCAATTATGGGCAATTCAACCCTCTCTGTGCAGAGCAGCCAAAAAGAGATTTACTTGTTATTTCTGGGTTTAAGTAGATTTAATTCTATTACTGAATGCAGATGTTAAAGGGGTTGTGTGAGATTAGAAAAAGTCTGCTTATTTTCCCTAGAAAAGCGCCACTATGATCCAGAGGCTGTGTGTGGTATTGCATTCACTTGAATGGTGCTGAGCTGCAATACCAGAATAAACCCATGGATGAGAGTGGCGCTGTTCCTGGAAAAAATGTAGACTATTTCTAATCTCATACAACCCTGTTAAATTAATACAGCTGACGATATTAGACTAGAATAGCATAAATATTTGATCCATATTGAAACAGTTTTTAGCCCATAGAAATAAATCGATTAGTATTAAAAACGCGTGTTCCGATTTTGCATGGATCACATGTGCGTATTTGTTCCGTTTTTATACATCCGTATTTTGACAACTCATAAATAAAATAGAACAACATGGATACAATATGGAAAAAAACGGAACAAATTGTAAAAGAAAACACTCCATATTGTGCGTCTGTATTTTCATACGCCTTAGGTCCCATGCACACAAACGTGTTTTTGCGTCCGCAATTCACCCACAAACCTGTGGGTGAATTGCGGACCCATTCATTGCTATGACACCATGCACACGATTGTGGTTTTCACAGTTCCTTTCAGGACCGCAGAAACTCAGGACATGTCTTATTACGGCCCGCAAATACGCTACTTGCCCATAGAAGAAAACGGGCCCGTGGAAACTGCGTATACATCTCCGTGTGACATTCGTAATTTGCAGATTTGCGGAAGTGTTGCTAAGCGACAACAGGAAGTCACCATTATTATTTTCCTTGCACCTTTTTATATGATCCGCATTTTGCGGATGACATTTCAACCGCAAAATACGGACCACGGTCCAGGAATTTGCGGACCAAAAAAACACTACGGTCCTGTGCATGAGGCCTTATAATGTAAACATGACGTCAGCTCCAGTACCCGAGCCCGTTCACATCTACATCATAGGAGCAGAACAACGAAAGTGACGGATCCGTCACATGACAGACGCCGACAACGCCCGACAGAACCCATCGACTTTATTGGGTTCTGTCGGGTTTCCATCACGGTTTCAGTAATTTGGCCGGACAATATAGCGCTACATGCTGCATTATTTTGTCCGGGATCTTTGACGGAGCCTCCGTAGACGTGAGCGCAGCCTCACAACTGGCAAGCTCATGTAATATATGTATACCTGTAATGGGATATATTCAATATCAGTCATGTTCTCTCCTACTTTACCTCATTCGTTCCATTTAAGACATGGGGTGGTAACTACTGCAGACCCAACTCCAGGAGTGATCACAACTAAATCTTTAACCTCCAAACTCCAGCCAGACTTCAAAGAAGTTTATCAAGTGTCTAAGTTTTCTAAGAAACTTCAGCAAAACTTATCGAAAAACCTGGCAGGTTTCCATAGCAATAAAGATCACGGAGATCCTCAGAAGAAGCCGCTCTCCTGCTGCGCCGGGCCGCGGAGCTTCAGCTTCAGGAGCTAAAATATTTATAGACGGTTCTTCTCGGTACACAACAGGTTTATAGAGCGAAGCGCGTTGTTTATCTACCAAACATTAAGGAACTGTCTCACGTCAACCAGAAAAGCTCATGAAACCATCACAAGGCTCGGCCGCTACTGAAGTGCGTGTTTGGAATTAAGAAATATATGTCCTGGGTGTTACGGTTTGTATATAGTAGAGCAGAGGACCAGCCACCGCCCAGTGTGAGGTGACATTATACAGACCACGATGCCCAGTACCCATTGTATAAGCCATTTAGACGTCAGAGATCCGAGCACTTATCCACTAGTATAGAAAAAACAGCGGCTGTGTCAAGAGGAAATTGGAAATCCTCATGTGTGTGCACAAGCCTGTATGGCGTCCATACTATAGAGACGTAGGCACTCTGTGCGCCGCCATATGGTGCCATAGTACAGAAGTATTTTCCCCTAGAACGTGCCATAATCAAATTGGAATCATATAGGGGTACAGCATACCTCCCAACCGTACCGGATTCTAGGCGGTGTCCCGCTGTCCTGGGCAGCTGTTTGCATGTCCTGGTTTAAACTATATCTGCGTCCTTAGGACGCAGATAAAGTTGAATCCAATAGTGGAGCAGGGAGCCATCAGCTCCCTGCTCCACCATTTACTTTCTAAATGCTGGCAATGAACGGCTCGACTCAGACAGACACGAAGCAGTGACATCATCATGCCTAGCCACACATACCACAGAGCGGAGGAGCAGAGGGATCGCCTCCAATCATAGTGGGAAAGGGGTTAGGTATTTATTTTATTATTTTTATTAGGCGATATGGGGGCATTATACTGTGTGGGGCAGCTAAGGGGGCATTATACTGTGTGGAGGCAGCTATGGGGGCATTATACTGTGTGGTGGCAGCTATGGGGGCATTATACTGTGTGGTGGCAGCTATGGGGGCATTATACTGTGTGGTGGCAGCTATGGGGGCATTATACTGTGTGGTGGCAGCTATGGGGGCATTATACTGTGTGGTGGCAGCTATGGGGGCATTATACTGTGTGGAGGCAGCTATGGGGGCATTATACTGTGTGGTGGCAGCTATGGGGGCATTATACTGTGTGGAGGCAGCTATGGGGGCATTATACTGTGTGGAGGCAGCTATGGGCGCATTATACTGTGTGGTGGCAGCTATGGGGGCATTATACTGTGTGGAGGCAGCTATGGGGGCATTATACTGTGTGGTGGCAGCTATGGGGGCATTATACTGTGTGGTGGCAGCTATGGGGGCATTATACTGTGTGGAGGCAGCTATGGGCGCATTATACTGTGTGGTGGCAGCTATGGGGGCATTATACTGTGTGGAGGCAGCTATGGGGGCATTATACTGTGTGGAGGCAGCTATGGGGGCATTATACGGTGTGGAGGCAGCTATGGGGGCAGCTATGGGCGCATTATACTGTATGGGGGCAGCTATGGGCGCATTATACTGTATGGGGCAGCTATGGGGTCAGCTATGGGCGCATTATACTGTATGGAGGCAGCTATGGGGGCATTATACTGTATGGAGGCAGCTATGGGGGCATTATACTGTATGGAGGCAGCTATGGGGGCATTATACTGTATGAAGGCAGCTATGGGGGCATTATACTGTATGGGGGCAGCTATGGGGGCATTATACTGTGTGGGGCAGCTATGGGGGCATTATACTGTATGAAGGCACCTATGGGGGCATTATACTGTATGAAGACAGCTATGGGGGCATTATACTATGTGGAGGCAGCTATGGGGGCAGTATAGTGTATGAGGCAGCTCTGGGAGCATTATACTGTGTGGGAGCAGCTAAGGGGGCATTATACTGTGTGGGGCAGCTAAGGGGGCATTATACTGTGTGGTGGCAGCTATGGGGGCATTATACTGTGTGGAGGCAGCTATGGGGGCATTATACTGTGTGGAGGCAGCTATGGGGGCATTATACTGTGTGTGGAGGGCAGTTATGGGGCATTATACTGTGTGTTGGCAGCTATGGGGGCATTATACTGTGTGGTGGCAGCTATGGGGGCATTATACTGTGTGGTGGCAGCTATGGGGGCATTATACTGTGTGGAGGCAGCTATGGGGGCATTATACTGTGGGGGCAGCTATGAGGGCATTATACTGTGTGGTGGCAGCTATGGGGCATTATACTGTGTGGAGGCAGTTATGGGGACATTATACTGTGTGGTGGCAGCTATGGGGGCATTATACTGTGTGGTGGCAGCTATGGGGGCATTATACTGTGTGGGGGCAGCTATGGGGGCATTATACTGTGTGGGGGCAGCTATGGGGGCATTATACTGTGTGGGGGCAGCTGGCTTGGTATTAAAGGGCTTGAAAGGGGCCTATGTCCAACAATTAATGGTGCAGAAGGTTCGGCCAGCGAGGATCATGTGCCAGCCATGCTAACCTCAGCAACACCGGCAAAGAAGATGAATGTTAAGTGGAGGCTGGGATGCCAAGGTGGCAAATGGAAAAATGGAAATATGGACAACACAGTCCTGGAAGTAGAAATGAAGAAGAAGAGATTTCATTACTAGAACATTCTTCAAGCAGCCAAAGAGACATCTTACACCTGGACATCGCCAGATGGAGGTCACGGAAGTCAAACAGATGCCATTATCTGTGCCAAGTATAGCGGAGACATGGCTGGAACCAGATTGTGACACAGATTAGAAATGTCTATTGGGCAAACTCAAAATTAAGTTTCGGATACTGGACCTAGAACTTGATGAACCATGAAAGGAACGCAGGAACGAGTCATAAAAATAAAGTTATAACTAAAGATGCAATGAAAGATGTCACGTGCTTCCCTTAAAGGGACTGATCAGGATTAGTAAAACATGGCTGTTCTCTTTTAAAAACAGCGCCAGACCTGTCCATAGGTTGTGTCTGGTATTGCAGATCAGCTCTATTGAAGAAAATGGGGTTGACCTGCAATACCAAACACAACCTGTGGATAGAGGGGGCGCTGTTTCTGGAAAAAAGTAACCATGTTTTTTAAATCCTAGACTTCCCCTTCAATGGCAGCAAAGGATCACACAAGTAAAAATCCAACCTTTCAACGATTTCCAATGGCCACATGTGTCTGCCAGACCCATTAGATGTTTGTTGGCGGAGCTGATAAAAATATAATTACATTTAAGATTCCATTAAATACTTATTCAACCTGTGTTCTGAACATATATTGACAGGAGAAGGACCGAGGGAAAATGATTTTGGATTTAAGACTATTGGAAGAGACGTCAACAACCTTCAAATGCCAAGGTCATTACATTCACAACAGAGAATGAAGAATACTTAAAGGGGTAGTACAGGATTAGAAAAACATGGCTGATTTCTTCCAGAAACTGCGCCACACCTGTCCATGGGTCGTCTCTGGTATTGGAGATCAGGTCTATTGAAGTTTATGAGGCTTAGCTGCAATACCACACACAACCTGTGGACAGGTGTGGCGCTGTTTCTGACATGTTTTGCTAATCCTGTACAACTTCTTGAAAGACCCTTAAGAAAAAGGTTGAAGAACAGAATGGAAACCTTAGTTAATTAAGGCGAAAGCGTGAGTTCTGACAAAGAATATTAGAGATGATCGAAGACATAGATGTGGTAGATGACCTCTTATTAGATCAGTGATTAACGACAAAAGATTCCGCAGTCAAAGATACAACCCGGGCCGGCACTTGGACGAGCGAGGATGAAAGATCTAGAAAATGTAACGACGCGTCTGTAAAGCTCAGATCAGTATTGTCCAGGATACGGGATTCTACGTGACTCCTCATGGACGTCAAGGCAGGATAAGAAAAAAGAGGGGAACATTTTGAAGCCTTTGAACTTTGGTGATGCTCGAGAGGGAGGCAAAGACCACCCTGGAATGACATGGACATATCTGACATAAAGTGGAAATAATTCCTTCCTGACCCCGCACCGGCGATCCTACCGATCCCTGGATCAACATTCTACATTATTATTACCAGTAACACTGTATATGGTGTTTCTCAAGCAAGATATTCAACTGTTGTCCATGATTAGAAGAACATGGCTAACAGCGCCACACCTGTCCACAGGTTGTGTGTGGTATTGCAGCTCGTTTCCATTGCAGTGGGGTTGAGAAAGGACAAACCTGAAACTTCTCCTCGATACCTCGACAATTGCCCCATTCCCACCTGTAAAACTTAGCTTAGCTCTTGCTGCTACTGTCTTTTTGGGGGAACCCCTGACCAGGTTCCTAGGAACACGAGGGGTTTCACAGATCTCTGGTTGGGAAACACTGTTCTTACGTCTATATGGTGCCTGCAATCCCCGACAACAGCCACTGAAGGATACGACAGGCGATAAGTGGCGCCTGATGTGTCAAGCGGCCACTAATCTCCATTCCCTTTAAAAGCCACTTGCTTGTCTAGCTGAGCTGAAGGTAAATGTTAATGGAGGAGTAGAGCGTAATTGCGGCCATGCGACGTAGTATGTAAAACCGTATACTTGCTGTTGTTTTGCAAAGTATTTTTGGCCGCACGACTTGAACAGCTTAACGGGTAACTAAATGTTTGACAAACTTCTGACACGTCATAGGGACATGTCAGAAGATTCGATTTTCGGGGGTCCGGGCACTGAGACCACCACCAATCGCTAAAACGAAGCGGCAGAATTGCTCATGTGAACGCTCAGCCGTTTCATTTCTGTTTGGCTTTTTCCGGAAAGCCGATGTATCGGAGTACGGGCTGATAGACTTTCCATGGATCCCGCACCCCGATACATTGATTTCTGGAAAAAGCCGAACTGACACGAAGCAGCTGAGCGCTCACACAAGCGCTTCTGCCTCTTCGTTTTAGCAATTGGTGGGGGTCTCAGTGCTCGGACCCTACCAATCCAAACTTCTGACTTGTCACTATGACATGTCAGAAGTTTGTCGTACGTTTAGTTATCCTCGGCCACGCGGTTCACCACCACCAAGCGTTTACGACGTGCACAGGCCCCCTAACGCCCCCGGCAGACAGGACGGAAGAGCTGTGTCATTTTCATGCGGAATTTCTGTGAGGAAATTTCGCACTGTAAGGCTATGTTCACACGGAGTATTTTGGGGGAGGAATATCTGCCTCAAAGCTCCAAACGGAATTTTGAGGCAGATATTCCTCCCCCAAAATACTCCGTGTGAATAGCAATGATCGCGCCGTTTTTCGCCCGCGGCCATTGAGCGCCGCGGGCAGAAAACACGCTTTTTCCTGCCTCCCATTGAAGTCAATGGGAGGTCGGAGGCGGAAGCGCCCGAAGATAGGGCATGTCGCTTCTTTTTCCCGCGAGGCAGTTTTACTGCTCGCGGGAAAAAGACGCCGACGCCTCCCATTGAAATCAATGGGAGGCGTTCTCGGGCCGTTTCTGCCGAGTTTTGCGACGCGGTTTCCGCGTCAAAAAACTCGGCAAAAGACCCCGTGTGAACATAGCCTAAGGCCCTGTTCACACGGAGTTTTTTGCAGGAGGAAAATTCCTCCTGTAAAAACTGACCCTGGAGGTTTTCATGTTTGATGTGGTTTTTGACGTGGTTTTTGAGGCGGTTTTTCAGGCTGTTTTTGCCGAGGTTTTCACACGCATGAGGCTGGGTTCACACAACCATGTTACGTCCATAATGTACGGAACGTATTTCGGCCGGAAGACCCGGACCGAAGACAGTGCAGGGAGCCGGACTCCTAGCATCATAGTTATGTACGATGCTAGGAGTCCCTGCCTCGCTGCAGGACAACTGTCCCGTACTGTAATCATGTTTTCAGTACGGGACAGTAGTTCCACGGAGAGGCAGGGACTCCTAGCGTCGTACATAAGTATGATGCTAGTAGCCCGGCTTCCTGCAGTGTGTTCGGTCCGGGACTTGCGGCCAAAATATGTTCTGTCCTTTACGGACCGAACATGCTCGTGTGAATCCGGCCTTAAATAACACAACGTCATCTGATCTTGTAGAATTAGCAGACACCACCTGAAAATTCAACGACTTTCCATCTAGTTGTGTTTTTATTCATTGAGTGAATTTTTTTTATAGTTAGTATTAAAAAAACAACCCACAATGATAACGTTTTTAAAGACAATATAATAATATAGGCATATTCTATGACAATACAAACTAATGATAAGAGCCCTTCATGTTTTCATACCCCCCATCATTCCACAATAACCGCTACCAGATCGGCTCTGTATTCACTATCTCTGCTTGCCTTTGACTTGAGAAGTCACAACACTGAACACGCAGAGACTCCATAATTGTACTGAAATCATTTTCAGCTTGATGGATAAACAATTGTGACTACGGATGTATTGTTAGCAATATAATTTAATTTCATGTAAATGTGCGCAAGGTGTCAACAGTCTGCCGGGTAAATGTGCGCAGAACAAAAAATCTACCTGTGAAATGCTCGGAAGAAGGTTATACAAGCAAAAAGTGAGATCAGTAACGGTATAAAGCTTCCCGAAAAATCCCTGTTCTCTTTATCTACATAGTATTTCATTTTTTTGGAACAGCAGTTTGTGCTCCAGAGCAGCTCTTCCTCCTTTATCAGGAAATGGTAACCACAGTCAGACATTTTGGAAGCCATGGACAACTTGTCATAGAAGCGGCATAGATGTATGTATCATCATTAAAGGGGTTTTCCACCTTCTGCCAACTGATGACCTATCCACCGGATAGGTCATCAGTATAGGATCTGTGGTGTTCCGACACCCGGACCCCACACAGATCAGCTGGTCCGGTGCCTCCGAGCACCGGACGCACATGGCGGAAGCAGTTGGCTCCGGCCACGGAATAGGAGCAGACCTGCAGTTCTGCAGCAAGGCCGCTATGCGATGCTTCCGGCTCAGTACATAGCATTATGCGCCAAAACATCCGGCACCCGCAGGCCACCGGAGCGGTTTAATGGTCCGGGGTCCGGGTGTCAGACCCACTCCGATGATATACTGATGACCTATCCGGTGGATAGTTGGGGAGTAAAGATATACTTGAATTTGAATGTATATTTTGACTTATTTTTTACTAGGTCAGGTGAGTTTATTCTGGGAAGAACTCCCCCTCCGGCAGGGTTACGCCTGGTGACAGGTGACGTCTGTATAACTCGTTACATATAGACACCATTTTGCAGGTTGCGGTGTAAAGAACCGCACAAATCCTGCACCGTGTGACTTGCCGAGAGGATCCGTGAAAATATAATTGGTTTCTTGGTTGCAAATATGAAGTTCTGCTTTATGAAAAGTGCCTCCATGATGGCTGAATCCATAGACAGTTCATTCTATTTATCGTCTTGACTAATGATCGCATCATAATTACTATAGAAACAAAAGGCGCACGTAGCAACTTTATCACGAAAAAGCCACAATTGCAGATGATATCTTGAAGACGTTCGACTTACCATGGAAACAAACTGCTTCAACTTCATCTTTTATGTCGTCTTGGAAGACTAAAAACTATTCCACCTGGAGTAAAATCGGACAAAGAATAATCCAAACCAAGAGGAGGTGAAGAATGTGTCAAAGACGAGACCATGGACATGGCCGCCATCGCCGCCTCTGCCTCCATTATGCAGGTTGGACTATTCCCATTCAATTCTATTAATTCCACCAAGACTAATGACACCACCGGGTCGTCAAAGGCGGCAATGCTCACCCTCCCCCACTCCTTTATTTTATATCTGGGCTCTACGACATTTTTGGAACTACAGTCCTAAATTTAAACTCCTGGGCCCAATGCAAAATCTGTAACAAAGCCCCCATATGCCAAATATAATACTTTTGTAGTTGAGGGGCATTTGGACCCCCTTTAGATACCAGGGCCCAGGTGCAACTGCTACCTCTGCACTCCCTATAGCTTCGCCCCTCTCAGAGGTGTTTTTTTAGCCTTTCCCACAAATGCCTCCATATATTTAATATGGATGCTGAGGGGATATGTAACAGGGATTCAGGACCTTATTAAGATAACCCCACTATGAGCCAAAGCGGGGAGCCATTAACAAGAAACAGACCAGTCTGTCCATGTATTGACACACAACCAATCATTTGAATGACCAGCATGTAGTACTTAATTTGCCCTGCAGAGGTCACTGCAGAATAAGTGTCTGGCTGGCTTCAGCTCCTCCGCATGATTACATCTGATCGCCAGGGTCTTCATGAAAGAGCCCCATTAAAGGGGAACGCCAGTCAAAAATTAACTTCTGACACAACGTCATTGTTGCCCATAGCATCTAATCAGGGCCCAGCTTTCATTTCTTAACTTTGGATAAATGAAAGCGACACTGGAATTGGCGGCTATATTATCAACCAGACCAATTTTCTATTAGACAGCTTTGGTAAATGAGGCCGGATATCCTAAGCAAAGGATTATCCAAACCAATGGAGCTTTGCTTAGAAAGTTATGTCAGATTCCCAGTAACAGACATCTCTGAGCAGTGCCAAAGGGCTGCGACCCCTCTATAGGGACAATTCATTCTAGAAATCAGTGGTGGTCCAAGATCACAGACCTCACCAATGTCATCTTATCACAAGGTCATATTGACCATTAAACGTTGACTGAAAGATCTTTTGGCCAACAATGATTTCTTCAATGACCAATTTTACCCATTTTGCAGGGTCTTAAAGTGTATCTCCAACTATAAAATAACTTTCTATAAATCAATAGTACAAGTGAAGATAAGAAACTTTCTAATATATCTTATTCTGGAAAAATGCCTCTTTCTCCATCTATTAGTCTCCTAAAAAGTGCCAACCATTATGGGCGCCATCATGTTTATCCATTTTCTTTTTCATGTAACTGGGTAAATGGGAGGTTCTAGCTTGGAGGATTACCCACCTTGTGTAGAAAATGTTCAAACTTGGTGCCTTGATGAATTCGATCACAATCCCCACCCAATCCTGGTCACAAACCATAACGCTGAATTAAAGGGGTTGTCTATAATACAGAATGGAGAGTCGTTTTAAAGGAGTTGCTCCTGTTCTGGCGGACTCCAACTGTCTTTGTATCACAAGAACGTCCGTGCATGTGAATGACTGCCATGTAACACTACATTTCGCAGGGTAAACGCCTGACTATCTGGCCATGGCTTCTCCCTGCAAATTGCAGCCTATGTCAGAAGCAGGACCCAGGACAATCAGCTGATCGCCCTAGGGGCCGCATTCGGAAATGGGTTGGCTCTGACGGGACAACCCCTTTAATGCTAGGATACTGAGACTTGTTTTTTTTTTAAAGGGGAAGTCCAGTATAAATGATCTTCTATATCATAGATATACATAAGACCTTCCATTGGTCAAGCCTGTGATCCACAACCAATACTGATTACCAGGAGGAGAGGTCTTTGCAGAAAGCTCACAGCCCTTCGGCGCTTTTTAGAGATTTCTGTTAATGAGAATCGGACACTTTTCAAAGGGTCATTGATTTGAAGTCCTTGCAGCCCCTCCATTCTCTCCAGCATATATTGCGGGCACATGCGCCCCACCACAGAGTATCACAGGGAAGCAGCTGCCTTGAATTGGGATTACTGTACCCACCCCAAGATGGGGGACTTCCATAGGTTGAGCTTTTGGGTGGGCACACCGCTGATTTCTTGTGGACTAAAGTGTCTCCCTGCCCATGTTTTTTTTTTTTTTACCCATTTCCTTTAAGCTTTTCTGTGTGATCTCAGCAGTGTTCCCCTTTAAGGGGTTTGTACTGGTTGATCCAGGCTTAACATAGAGAAATAGGATGTCTGTTCTTCTTAAGATCTTTAAGCCCCCCAGAGGTGTCCGCAGCTTCATTCTGCTTCGTATTGTAGAGCATCTCCCACCTACTCAGCTACAATGTGTGGGAGGAAGATTCCTCCGTCTTAGTAACCCCTACACTACCAGACAAGACTTCAGAGCACTTATTAACTTAATGCAGAAATGCAGAACGCCTTATACAGCGGATGCCAGTCAAATGCCATTAAACAGCCAGGGATGCCATCATTATCTGCAACCTACTTCCATTTTATCACTAGGCGAAAAAATTGGATTCTTAGTCTAAGTTATGACCTTTAATAATGTACAAAAATGATTAATTATTCAGGAAGAATATCATGTTCTCAATAGGAGGAGAAGAAACGTTCTGTTTCCACTGCTCGTTCTTTAAATAAGTGTCAGGATTTAGTGTTTCACTTATAATAATGCTGAATTCTGCTGTTCCTGCCTACAGTCTGGGCCCACATGCGGACCCTTATATTCGGCCTATGAAGGTATGACAGCCGGAAAAAAAATCACAGTATGTGTAAGCCATATGGGACCCAATGTAATGATATAAATGTAGTAGAGCTGAGTTTGTCATTTGGCACAGATGGTGATCTCAAGATGTTATACCTACCTGCTTATTAAAAGGGGTTTCCCATCAGAGACATTTATGACCTATCCACAGGATATGTCATAAATGTCAGATAGATGTGGGTCCCACCTCTGGGACCAGCACCTATCTCTAGAACAGGGCCCCCTAAACCCCGTTCTACCGCTCTGTGTTGTGCTGTGGCTGAAGCGGGTGATTTCCGACCATGAATTACGGAAACAGCGTAGCTCACAATTCAACCGCAACACAGAGCAGTAGAACGGGGTTTAGGGGGCCCTGTTCTGGAGATAGGTGCGGGACCCAGAGGTGGGACCCGCATCTATCTGACATTTATAACATATCCTGTGGACATGTCATAAATGTCTCTAATGGAAAACCCCTTTAACTTAAAGATAAATTTCAGTAGGGAAACAAAATCCTTACGCTATAAAAATACTGAAAAAAAAATTCCATGATCTAGAACTTGGTCTTCTGCCTGGTATCCAGGGGTAGAATACATATGAATAGGCACCACCGGCCTTTCGACTGAATCTGGGTGCAACCACCGGAGCTTCACAAGAACGTAGAGTTACGTCTGTGTCTTATGTTATTAAGCAATGGCGTAGAGGCAAGAAAATGCTCAATAGTGAGTGATTGAGGAAGAAATTAAAAAGTAGGACACCCGATATAAAGTGGCGATAGTTTTGACAATAACACAAGAGTTGAGGGCCAACTGTTGGCCAATCTGTAGGGCTATCACCGGCTGAAGGTCTACTTGGTCGTCTACGTTTCAAAAAAGTTGTCTTATTTTTCCAAAGTTTGGTAAAGGTCCATTCATTTACCAGGTACGGGCCGTTGGAGGAAAATGGCCCTAAGGTCACTATGAGCTGATGATGTAGGTTCCTTCATATTTATCCTTGGAATCATGTGTAGGAGATATGCAGCACCGGAGAGCAGGTAACTATATCTGGTGCAAGCCAATAAAGAACCTGATCCATAGTCCCATAGTACTAGTCTAATGGAGACGAAGACAGAACTCGATTTAATCAATCCTTTATTTACCCTTGCAAAGGTTCAGCTTACCCAAGAGCCTTGAGCCTTCGATCATACTAGTATTTTGGGATTGTGGATGAGGTTCTTTAAAGACCTACACCAGAAACTTCAGTGCTGCTCAGCTCCTTCAAATTTCTCCATGGTGGTCATGAAGGACCTTCATCATCAGCTGATGGGGAGCTCAGGGCCATTCTGTCCAATGGTCCATTAGGGTAAATCAATGGATCTCTGGATAGATTGCAGGTCAGTTGAGGAAGAACTTCTGAGCTTCCTCTGGTTCCCTATTAATGAAAGTGCCTTACAAGGACTTGAGAAGAGGTTGCCCAAAAGTGGGAATGTCATTAGGAGAACTACAACTTCCAACATCTTTATAAAGCTGGTCATTCACGGCCAGATCTTGTTGCTTGGACTGAGGAACATGAATATCTGCTTTGGCTTCATAGTTGGATCCTCAAGAACATACAGCCAAACTCTTGGTCTAATTTGCTTGATCATTGGATAATGCTCAATATTGTACACGGAAATATTACAACATGTTGGGAAGTCTTCTTCTGGTTTTGTCTTTCTTCCCTCTTCTCTTAGAAATAGGAAGAAATCAGACCCTTGTGGTCCCAGCAGTGGTGGGCCTACAAACATTGCCGTATCTCATTGATCATGGTCATGAGCCATCTTAATATATGTGGTTGGTCATCTTTATACCACATGATGGGTCTGCTGAAAGTCAACTACTTTGGGCAGAGGGACTTAGTTAACCTCAACTGATGAGGTATCATACAAACTACTTCTGCAATATTGTAATAAGTTTGGGCACCTTTAGGGCAATTTTGTCTACACCCAACTGAACCTATCAACTATATGGCCCTGTTCACACTGAGTTTCTTGCAGGCAGAAAATTCTGCCTGGAAAAATCAGCTCCAGTTTTTTTTTAAATGGTTTTGCACCATAGGCGTTTTTTGCCGTGAATTTTGCCCCTTTTTTTAACCTTTTTTTTAAACAGGCAAAGGAAAAAACCGGGAGCGTTTTTTTACCATGAGATGCCTCAGAAAACGCGCCAAAAAATGCGTGTCATTTTTTTCCGTCTCATTGATTTTAATGGGATTTTTGAGGCGGAAAAAGCCTCAAGAAAGGGCATGTCGCCTCTTTTTCCCGCAAGCGTATTTTTCAGCTCACAGAAAAAAATCACCTCCACCTCCCATTGAAATCAATGGGAGGCAATTTCGGCAGTTTTTGCTGCTGTTTTCGCAGTAAAAACCATGTAAAAAAACTCAGTGTGAACAGGGCCCAAGTACCAGAAGTGATGGGAACTCCCAGTTTACGTCCAAATATATTCTTTCCAAGAAATTAGTGTGCATCAACATCTCAGTGGGCTTCTTAAGCTGAAGAATGAAGGATCTGCCTTGGCTTCTTCAAGGAGTCCCCTACTGAGTGGAGTTTTCAATAGTCTTCACCCCTCACCACACTTTACCCAGGACCTCTGCACTTGGTGGGACTCTATTAATGGTTACCTCCCGGCCAACATATTACAACCTACACCGACGCCTGAAAGACGACTGTCACATATGGGTGGATGACGGCATGGACGAAAAACGTATGTTTTTTAAATGGAAAATAACGAGAGGGAACAGAAGAATGTAATTAGATTTCGCTTTCTAGAACATTTCAGAACTTGACAATTCATCCTTTTGAAGTGCAAATCATCAGCTTGAATAAATATTGTACAAAACACTTGGCAGACATTGAGCGATCAGTCACTCGGCCTCGATGTCTTTCCTGTAAGATCAGATTTACAAGCTTCTTCTCCGCAGAAACAAAATTAGAAATTTTGCAAATGTCCCTCGTTCATCACAGGCCGCTGACCCGTAAGAAGGAGTAATGAGCGATTGGTTTATTGCTAAATCTTATTTCTTTAATTCCTATTAAACTTGAATGCAATTTTCCTTTGTGCTTAAAGATCAAGAGCAATTTATCATTCCGAGGATTTGATTAGTGAGATAAAGGTCAATAATTATTATTGCCGTGCCCAGAATTACAGGACAGGGGGTGATATGGTGGTAAGGAACTTGGCACAGACCTACAAAATGCCCATAGTTAGCTCTTATAATGGGCAGTACCAAGTGGAGGAGAGCGCCGCTGATCTGTTTTTACACTACAACCCCCAGCATACCATGACAGCTTGCAGCATTGTGTAAAACCTTAAAGGGATCTTGGATATTTATGGCATATCCGCCGGATATGCCATAAATGTCAGACGGATGTGGGCCCCTATTAGGGCATAAGGGCATCAAAAAGGGGGGTCTCGTGGTTATCCTATTGCAGCACCATATTGACGGAGATGGCCTGCATGGGAGCAGGATGTGCTGACTGTGGATTATACGGGTGACCGACCCACTTTCCATCGTCTCAACTGGCATTTTCCAGAGATCCAAGGTGGCAAATCTGGCTCTGGGTGCAGGACTTCTTACATTCTCTTGTAATGAGCCATTTACCTGGGTCAGTAGGACATGATCCAGGCAGGTATTGAGCCCTTGGATGTCAAAAAAAGAAAAAATATATATATCTAAGTAAAAATATTTCTATTCACTGACAGCAATCAGTATATTAGCTGTATTAAAAATGGCTGTTTTCTTCCATAAACAGCACCAGTCCTGTACAAGGGCAGTGTGTGGTATTGATGCTCAGACTCAATAACTTAAATTGGGCTGAGCTGCAATACCACCCACACCCTAAGGACAAGAGTGGCGCTATTTCTGGAAAATATCAGCAATGTTTTTCTAATCGTGTACAACTCCTTGAAGTGTATTAGAAAGGTGCTGACATTTTATTATACAACAGGTTTTATTTATCTACAACTGGAAAACCCCTTTAAACATTTTTTGGGTTGGTGATAGTTTCCCTTTAAGGATTTTATAATATTTTATGTTCTGCATCCAGGGAATGCCGAATAAAAGACAAGAAAATGACTGCTCAGTATAAAGCTTTAATGACAGAGTGCAGACCGGGACAATCTACAGCGCAGCATCCTCGAGAGAAGCGCAAAACAAAGACTCCAGCTGACTTTTAATTAAAATAAAACTGCCACCAAAGACATTTCCCATGAAGCCGAGACTGTGTTATTAAGATATTAAGGCTCAGATTTTTTCCCCATTAATTCCGATAGAGTGATTAGTCCGGGAGCGTTGTGAATACATCATTACCTCTCGGGATCAAATAATTCAGTGTAGTGAACTTCAAAAATGACAAAAAGAATGAGAATGATGGATAAGAAGATTCAGCTCCGAAATTTATAATATACAGGAGTGTAAATCCCCCAATGCTTAGAATACAAAGTTTAATCTACGATGAACGCACAATCCATAGATGAGCGACTGTACATAGATGACATCTCTACTTAATAAGAGCCGCCAGGCTATGTCCACCTTTGCAACCAATTCTTTTCATTGCTTCAATGCATCTAAATTAAAAAAATGCACAAATCATCTTAATAAAAAAATTCTCTCGTTTTGTGTCTACAGCTCCTATACAGGCCAATATGTTTCTATGGTAACAGACAACAAATAAACCCTGTGTAATATGATCCTGCAGTCTTCTATCCGTCCCCTTATAGTTACTAACATACATTTGGTAGATTATTAAGAAGTAGGAGACAGATGGATGGCAATGTCAATGCAGGGTCAGACTACATAGTCTTAAAGGGTATTTCTATATTTTAATAAAGACTATTCAAGGTCTGTCTCTCATTGTGTATAATAAAACTGTTACGTGTTTGTCTAAACATCGTATGGTCCAGGCTGCAGCTCCATTTATTTCTATTGAATTCCATGTAGGAGGAGAAGTTAGCTACTTCCTCCCTCACTGATGCCCCCTTTGAGCTATACTTCCCAGTATTCCCTTTTTTTCATCTGATGTTCTTACTCAGTAGTAACATTGTAGAGTATAATAAATTAGGATCAAGACTCTGTTCTGTCTGACACAGTCCTGATGTGGAGGTAAACTTTTGGTCACTGATACCAAATCATGTTTCACATTGTACATTAGATCCAATCCGGCATGTTTATGAACAGTGAGAGGGAAAGGAGGGGTCTCAGTCTGTGAATGGCTGCCAGGCAGAGCTGAAAGAAGGAGGATGGAAGGCCCTCTGAGAGACTGATTGACAGGAAAAGCATCCTCTTGAGTGCTAATATGGCTGCCGATGGTAAGTGTCAGACAGCTACTTCCTGTCTTAGAAATTAAAAGGTAGAAGGTCTGGAGCACAAATAGCTGAGCTGACAAGAAAAAAAGACTGTACACAGTGACATTAGGAGTCACTAGAACAGGTGAGGTTTCATTGTTGGGTGGAAGTACACATAAGGGCAAATGTCTCCTGCAGTAGTAGCTGCAGGAGAAGTGAGCAGCCATACAGAGCGAGTCCTGTGGATACCCGTTGATTTCCAGGATGACTCCCTTCTAAGAGAGGGTTGTCCAGATGGGACAACCCCTTGGATGTGAACTTTTTTTCATCTATAAACTACACATAGGGGGTTGTCCAGGTTCCCTGGTCAACACGTGAGGGGGCAAATATAAAAATGTCCTACTGTTTTGTGTATATACTGTAGATCCGAGGCAGATCTATGTGTCACCATGGTTACAGACTACAAACAAACCATGTGTAGTCTAATTCTGCGGTCATACTTGCATCCATCTAGACCACCAAGGAATAAGGCACAGATAAACAGTAATATGACTGCAGGTTCAGACTACACAGAGTTTATCTGTAGTCTGTTACCATGGGGACACATAGTTCTACATAGTAGCTGTAGATACAAAACAGAAGGAGTAATAGTTTTAATATACAATCCCCAGTGCCAAAAATGTCCCACTGTTTTGTGCATACAGCTCCTAGACAGATCTATGTGTTACCGTGGTTGCAGACTATAAACAAACCATGTATAGTCTGATTGTGCAGTCATATTTCTATCTAGAGCACCAAGAAATAAGGCACAGATGAAAGGTAATATGACTGACAGATCAGACTACACAGAGTTTACTTGTAGTCTGTTACCATAGAGACACATAGGTTTATATAGGAGATGTTGACACAAAACAGTAGGGGTGATAGTTTTAATACACAACCTCCAGCGCTCAAAATGTCAGTTTGCCAAGGTAAAAGCGTAATTCTGTTTTGGTCCAAAGCGCTCAAATATGTTATGTACAGCTTAGCTCTCTCCCAAAAACAGCCGAATTCTGAATGCATCTTTGGGTATGACTAGAGAAGAAAAAAATAAATCTCAAAATCACATTTTGTTTTTTTCAAATATATTTTTACTAGAAAATTTGTTGGAAATTAAACTTTTTCTTTCATGCTTAGCTTGAAAAAAACAAACGAGCACTGACTAATTCTGCGGTGTTTGACGGGTCACGTCTTTTTTTCTGACATCTCAGTGTTTAGTGCCTGGATTGTGACATGGAGAAAGTGAGGTGTTTCATCAGCACGAGAGCGCAGGTTTTGCCAGTTCTTCATTGGCAGGGTCGGTTCACCGACTAAACAGATGGAAGGGAATTTTCACAGGCGTGAAATCAAAGTCTCTTCAGCGACGCCTGCGACGGAGAACGACCTCGGCTCGCGATGACTTAATATCTGGCGTTTTCTGGCCGCATATAACGTCTTATCTTTGTGGAAATGAGCCCGGGTCAGAATTAATGCTGTTTCTTTGATGCCGCTCTGCAGAGTATTACCTCAAGCTGGTTGATACGTTAAAATTGATCCAAGTCTTTGGAAGCCAGAACAGAATTTTCCAGTAAACAAACAGTAATGAATAAATAGAATTTATAGCGATTTTCAGTGTCAGATGTCGCAGCTTTACCTGGTTGGACTATGACAAGATTTCAAATGCATTACTTCTGGGATTGTGTATGTGGTGCCATAGTACTAATTATTTATTATTAATATCATGGACATAATGTGGAATTGCTGTAAGGATTTAATATATTGCTTCACATAATGCCAAAAACAACACAATATAACAGTCACATAACACTGCCATAAAGTGGCAACATAAAATAGTGCTGTACAGGGAATACATAACAGTGCCATGCAGAGCCAACTGACAGCATAATATAACATCTACATAACGCTGCCATATACTGCCTACATAATAGTGCCATACAGTGAATATATAACAGTGCCATGCAGAGCCAACTGACAGCATAATATAACATCTACATAACGCTGCCATATTCTGCCTACATAATAGTGCCATACAGTGAATATATAACAGTGCCATGCAGAGCCAACTGACAGCATAATATAACATCTACATAACGCTGCCATATTCTGCCTACATAATAGTGCCATACAGTGAATATATAACAGTGCCATGCAGAGCCAACTGACAGTATAATATAACATCCACATAACGCTGCCATATACTGCCTACATAATAGTGCCATACAGTGAATATATAACAGTACCATGCAGAGCCAACTAACAGCACAATATAACATCCACATAACGCTGCCATATACTGCCTACATAATAGTGCCATACAGTGAATATATAACAGTGCCATGCAGAGCCAACTGACAGCATAATATAACATCTACATAACGCTGCCATATTCTGCCTACATAATAGTGCCATACAGTGAATATATAACAGTGCCATGCAGAGCCAACTGACAGCATAATATAACATCTACATAACGCTGCCATATTCTGCCTACATAATAGTGCCATACAGTGAATATATAACAGTGCCATGCAGAGCCAACTGACAGTATAATATAACATCCACATAACGCTGCCATATACTGCCTACATAATAGTGCCATACAGTGAATATATAACAGTGCCATGCAGAGCCAACTGACAGTATAATATAACATCCACATAACGCTGCCATATACTGCCTACATAATAGTGCCATACAGTGAATATATAACAGGGCCATACAGAGCCAACTGACAGTATAATATAACATCCACATAACGCTGCCATATACTGCCTACATAATAGTGCCATACAGTGAATATATAACAGTACCATGCAGAGCCAACTAACAGCACAATATAACATCCACATAACGCTGCCATATACTGCCTACATAATAGTGCCATACAGTGAATATATAACAGTGCCATGCAGAGCCAACTGACAGCATAATATAACATCTACATAACGCTGCCATATTCTGCCTACATAATAGTGCCATACAGTGAATATATAACAGTGCCATGCAGAGCCAACTGACAGTATAATATAACATCCACATAACGCTGCCATATACTGCCTACATAATAGTGCCATACAGTGAATATATAACAGTACCATGCAGAGCCAACTAACAGCACAATATAACATCCACATAACGCTGCCATATACTGCCTACATAATAGTGCCATACAGTGAATATATAACAGTGCCATGCAGAGCCAACTGACAGCATAATATAACATCTACATAACGCTGCCATATTCTGCCTACATAATAGTGCCATACAGTGAATATATAACAGTGCCATGCAGAGCCAACTGACAGTATAATATAACATCCACATAACGCTGCCATATACTGCCTACATAATAGTGCCATACAGTGAATATATAACAGTACCATGCAGAGCCAACTGACAGTATAATATAACATCCACATAACGCTGCCATATACTGCCTACATAATAGTGCCATACAGTGAATATATAACAGTGCCATGCAGAGCCAACTGACAGTATAATATAACATCCACATAACGCTGCCATATACTGCCTACATAATAGTGCCATACAGTGAATATATAACAGTGCCATACAGAGCCAACTGACAGTATAATATAACATCCACATAATGCTGCCATATACTGCCTACATAATAGTGCCATACAGTGAATATATAACAGTGCCATGCAGAGCCAACTGACAGTATAATATAACATCCACATAATGCTGCCACATACTGCCTACATAACAGTGCCATACAGAGCCAAATAAGAGAACAACACAACATCTACATAATGCTGCCATGTACTGCCTACATAATAGTGCCATACAGTGAATATATAACAGTGCCATGCAGAGCCAAATAACAGCACAATATAACATCCACATAATGCTGCCATATACTGCCCACATAAAAGTGCTATACATAGTGCCATACAGTGAATATATAACAGTGCCATACAGAGCCAAATAACAGCACAATATAACATCTACATAATGCAGATATATTCGGCTTACATAATAGTGCCATACAGTGAATATATAACAGTGCCATACAGAGCCAAATAACAGCACAATATATAATGCTGCGATATACTGCCTACATAATAGCACAATATAACATCCACATAACGCTGCCATATACTGCCTACATAATAGTGCCATACAGTGAATATATAACAGTACCATACAGAGCCAAATAACAGAACAATACAACATCCACATAATGCTGCCATATACTGCCTACATAATAGTGCCATACATAGTGCCATACAGTGAATATATAACAGTACCATGCAGTGCCCAAGTAATGCCACAATTCGCACCATGCTGTAAGTCATTTAAGTCTATGCTGTCTTTTCATGGAGAAATGATAGAGCAGATTACCTGTGGTGGAGGACCTGCAATAGTGCTCAAAAAGTTGTCCATGTTCCCCATTCTATAATCTGTTTTTGGAAAAACAAAAAGGGAAAATAATGTCACAATAATAATGTTTTACTTAAATAATGACAACATACATATAGCAGCAAATAAAAGCACAATAAAATACCCACAAAATATTACCATATAAATTCTACATAAAATGGCCATACAGTACACATAATACTAAACAACGCCATATAGTGCACGAATACAGGGGGATGTAGAATGATACTGCTATAATAATAATAATAATAATAATAAAGCCTTAATGTGCCTAAATAATACCATCCTACAGTGCCAAATAACAGCCGCACAGGCGGCGCAACTAATACCGCCACATAATACCTTCATAATAATGCACCTCTTTCCCGATAAGACAGGAAATAATACTGAAATGCTTGTTGGATCAGGGCTGAATTGTCGCATGTATGGTGAGGGTGAAGGTTTATTCCCGTCCTATTAAGTGCTACCATATTGCTATGCTCGGTGGGGGTCCGACCTCTGGGAATGAAGTGGCTGCTGCTCTGATTTAGCGCTAATTCCCCTTTACTTGTTATGGCACAGCCGCGTGCTGACCACTGAAGTAGAGGGACCCGCATAGACTTGAATGGGGCCGGCTGCAGTTCCTCGTACAGCTGGTAGCCAGGAGTGGCGCTGTGAAGAGAAAACTTAGAAGGGGACGCAGAGCTAAATCAGCGCTGCAGCCCCTTCATTCTCAGATCTGCAGTGGTCCAAGAAGTTGTATCCTTAGGATATGCCATCACTTCATCACATGGGGATAACCCTTTAGCTGTCACCTGAGCTCCCACAATGCACTGCTCTTGGGTAGCAGTAATTCAATAGAAAACTTAATGCAGCTTTGGCTGTGAATAAGATTATGACTGAGAATGTTGGCGCTTATTATGAGGATCGGTGGCGGTCCCAGCAGTCGGATCCCCACTGATCATAAAATGATGTCATATCCTAGCGAGAAGCCATTACTGTCTATGGTGGGATAATCTCTACAATGACATTGGTCAGACGACTATGAACTCTTGTCATGGTCACCGCTTGATCTTGATGAACTTTATTTATCCAGAGAATTAACCCATGAAGAACCACCTCATACTTGGGGTCAGCAGAGTACCAAGACCTAAATCGAGTTGCAGGAAAACAACGTTCCTATAGGTGATTTACTAGATCCTATAGGGTTTTTTTTTTGCTCCGGGGACGAGGGCTTTGCCATTATATATGGCTGTAGACGGATAATTGTGCATAGTGGAGCTGCTTTACGGAGTTGTACTCATTGCAGGAGATTATAAATGAGCTTTTATTATTTGATTTGGACAATTACAGGTAACGAGGTAAATTATCCCCGCAGTCTCCGTGCGGTGATTGAAGAACGAAGACGCCGGCAATAAAACACTGAACGTACGAGATGAGCCTCATATTTTGGTGCTTTATAAAAGGCTTCATTCCTCATGTGTATCCCAGCGTGTGTGCATTGTGCCAAGTTTCATCATTGCTTAGAGGGAAATAGACAAACCGGGCAGAGTGACCTTCAAAAAAACATGTTCCAGCAATATTCTGTAAATGGCGCTGGGCAAAAAGAGAAACCGGTTAGAACATTTCTATACGGGAAGATTAATGATATATTCCACCGCCTGTCTAAGCTGCGCTCACAGCATTACAGGAGCAGGACGTTCAGCATCAGATGTCGCAGAGCCGAGATTGGCGCTTATGGTGAGACGACTCTTGGCGATGTCACATTGCGTGATCATTCGTTTTATATAGGTAATCCTACTGCATTCTCAGAGACCGATCACGATGGCCATCATGCAGCTCAAAAGAGTGACATATTTAGCTCTGCTACATCTTTACAAGGCAACTTTCCTAAAATAGGAAGCAAATTTGTCACTTGGCAAAACTCCCATGCCATTGTATGTAATGCAATGGAGTCAACGTACCGCAGCCCTGCTGTAAATATTGAGGGTGGCACGACCAAAAGTGATAAGCCAGTTGCCCCTCTGTTCCTGTGCTGCAGCGCCAAAGTTTTTGGCGGGGTTATAGGAGATGGATGGAGATACCATAGCTCTAACCTTAAAGTGAATGTCCACCATTAAACTCAATTTAAAAAAAAAATAGGTCCAAAGATACAGGGGATTTGGTTCTCCATATCAGATAAATGGAGCTCTGACCCCTATAAAGATATGCACAGTGGAGTCCCATTATTATGACCACCTCCTACGTTCGACGTCAGCAGCGCGTAGCCCATGAAGGCAGTGATGTGTGGTGGGCCGGCTTGGTAGGTATATAAGGGGTGCGGTCGGCTGTCTGATCACATATCACTCGTTGTTGCCATGGGTAAAAGGGGCGATTTATCAGAGTTGGGTGATTATCGGCTTTCGGGCCCAGGGTGGCGGTATTTCTCACACAGCACTGTTTGTGAACTGGACAAATGGCGCCATTGGGAATAACCAACGTGGAAACTGCGGAGCACCACGTGCCATTGATGCGAGAGGTGAACTTCGAAGGTGCGCGAGGGCTGAACAACACTCTACAGTGGAACAGTGAAAATCACCAGGCGGCGACCAGACGTGTTTAAAACTACAGTCCAGCGAACCCGACTGCGTATGGGGCTCCGGAGCAGGCGGATGGTCACTGCTCTTATGTAACAAAGGTGCAGCGGGAAAAAAAGGCTTCAATTTGCCCGGCAGTATCGGCATTGGACCACTCATGATTGGCAGAGGGTCTTCTTCTCCGATGAGTCACGTTTTCTGCTTTATGGACGTTGTCGTGTCAGGCAACCATTGCTGGAGAACACGAGCCGGGGGCGGCAGCGTTATGGTCTGGGGGATTATTTCATGGCATTCTCTGGGCCACTCATCCATGTGGACGGCTCTGAAGCGATTTGGCTATGAATCCATCGTTGCGGATCACGTCCCCTCATACATGCTGATTGTCTTCCCTGGGGCAGATGGAATCTTCCAGCAAGACAATGTGACATGTCACCCGGCTAGAAATGTCCGACAGCGGTTGGAAGAGCATGACCAAGACCTCCAAGTACTTCCCAGGCCCCCTAATTCTCCAGACCTGAACCCAATTGAGCATCTGTGGGACCTCGATCGTCTTGTTTGCTCTATGGATCCCCCCCCCCCGCGCACCCTCCTGTAAATGTGGGATGCTCTGCAGTCAGAGTGGCGCCAGATACTGGAGACCACCGACCAGCACCTTATTGATCACTGCGCGCTCGTCTAGCTGCTGTCCATGCTGCACACGGCACTTACGCTGGATATTCGGTGTTGCTCATCATAATGGGACTCGACTGTGTATAAAGAAATGACGGTATCCTTATGATATTCATATCTGTGATTTTACATGGTGCAGGTAAACACTTTGCATTTTCTTACCATAACAGACAAAAGATACGACCTATAGGGGTTGAGTGACAAGTTCAGCTCTGCTTCATCTCTTCCTTAGACCATTATGACAGGCGTGGAGAGCTGAGAACAATGTAATATGTCATAATATCCTTAGCTTGATGTGCGGCATTGTTATATAAGCAACTTAACTTCCATGACGTCAGGCTGGTGCTGAGCGGGTACAGACCTGTGAAGTGATCTCTGCACTGCGGGCACCAGGTCATTAGCTGGTTTGCCACAGCAGGAACTGAGATACTAATCTTATTTTCTTCCGCTACACCGCAGGTCATAAGGGAGCTAAAAGCCAACTAAAATCCCTATTGATTACCCCATATAGAAGCCTGCGGGAGTCTAAATCCCCATGAGATTTTATTTCTTGGTTTGGCTTTAGGACCAAAAAAACCCCCAAACCTTTGAATTGATGCAAAATTGGAGAAACAGAATCCAGAGACCTCGCTCCCTGTGGATAGGTCATCAGTTGTCCAGTCGTGGGCAACCCCTTTAATGTCACCTTGGCGGGTATTTGGAGGTCATCAATCCCTTTGGGTCTTACGAATAGAGATCAATATTTTTAGGATTGGCAACAACTTTCTTTCTTTGATTCTGACATTTCTGCTTTTGGGGTGATGATATAAGCAGTGAATTTGCAGTCCGACGAGGAGAAGGGAGAAATTCTGGAGGTGCTGAAAGGACAGCTCCCTACTGACTGCTCTGCCCGTCTCAACATTTTCTGCAGGGAAATTGTAAAGGTGTTTTCCAGTTTCATGTAAATAAAGCTGAATCATTATGTAATGATTTCTAATATACTTTGTGTTCCAAAGATTCCTGATTGCTGTCAGTGAATGGGAACATTCTTGTTTACATCCAGAGCGGATACTGCTCACCACTGAGGGATTTCTGTAATCATATCCAGAATAGACAATTCTCTGTGAGCTAAACACATCAGCAGCACAAATCTCTCTCTTGTTCTGTTTTGAAACAATGTATCGGTGCAGGTAAAAAGAATTCTTAAAATTAATACCCCCCAAATTCATGTATCGTAAAGAGGGACGACCGATGCAGCGCACGTAGCAGCATTTTTTCCCTTATTTTAAGCCATTTTTCTGTCTAATCCCCGCCCATACACAGCCCACACAGTATCATGCTCCCATAGTGCCTCCCAAACAGTATGATACCAAATAGCTGCCCCCCACAGTATAATGCCCCATAGATGCCCCCACACAGTATAATGCCCCAAAAGCTGTCCCATACAGTATAATGCCCCATAGATACCCCCACACAGTATAATGCCCTCAAAGCTGCCCCATACAGTATAATTCCCCCATACAGTATAATGCCCCCATAGCTTCACCCATACCGTATAATGCCCCCATAGATGCCCACACACAGTATAATGACCCCAAAGCGGCCCCCATACAGTATAATGTCCCCATAAATGTACCCATACAGTATAATGCCCCCAAAGCTTCCCCCATACAGTATAATGCCCCCAAAGCTTCCCCCATACAGTATAATGTCCCCATACAGTATAATGCCCACACAGATGCCCTCATACACTATAATGCCCCTAAACAGTAGAATGCCCTATAGCTGCCCCCATACACCATAATGCCCCACTTAGCTGCCCCTAGTGCCAGTGCCCACATATAAAGTGTCAGCATCCATTTAAATAGGGTCATAGTGAGAAGGTAAATAGTGCCACACACAGTGCCCATGTCGATAGCGCCAGTGTCTCCTGTACAGTGGCATAACTACCGTTGTAGCAGCCATAGCGGCTGCTATGGGGCCTGCAGCATGAGAGGGCCCGTGCCGCCAGCTGGCACAGGCCCAGCTATGTCCGGAGGCTCCGCTAGTAGCTACAATGGCTGCTACAGCGGTAGCGATGCCACATTCAATAGTGTCTGTGTCCTTCGTACCCAGATGCTATTGAACACTATGACAGAGCAGGGAGGTATCTCCCTGCTCTGCCATAGGCTACTGTACACAGTGGTGTAGCTCTTGGGGTCGCAATTGCGACCGGGCCCCTAAGCCTGGAGTGCCCACAGGGCCCCGTAGCTACACAGTGCTGAACGCGCTGGTCCCGCTTCCTGAATGCAGAAGCTGACGGCTCCTTGCTCCAGCATTCACTCTGCCAAGAGCGGCTCGGCGCAGGCAAACGCGATGTTGTGACGTCATCGCGTCTGTCTGCACCGAGTCTCTCTATACTTTGGGGACAGCTATGGGGGGCATTATACGGTGTGGGGGCAGCTATGGGGGGGCATTATACTGTGGGGGCAGCTATGGGGGACATTATATTGTGGGGCAGCTATGAGGGGGCATTATACTGTGTGGGGCATTATACTGTGGGCGCAGCTATGGGGGGCGTTATACTGTGTGGGACAGCTATGGGGTCATTATGCTGCATGTGGGCAGCTATGGGGCAATTATGCTATATTGGGAGAATTTGTTTGGGCATTGTACTGCATGGGGGCATCTTTATGGGCATTATACTGTATAGGGGGCAACTGTGTGGGCATTATACTGTATAGGGGGCATCTGTGCGGGCATTATACTGTATGGGCTCATTATACTGTATTGTGGTAGCTATGGGAGCATTATACTGTGTGGGCTGAACCATGTGTGTATGGGCGGGGATTGGGTGGGATTAGAGGCGTGGCTTAAAAGAAAAAACTAATTTGCCACTGTGCGACGCATCGGTTGTCCCTCTTTGTGATACTTGACAGTATAGCACTGTCTACAGGGGGGGCTGTATAACACTGTCTACAGTGGGGGCTGTATAGCACTGTCTACAGGGGGGGCTGTATAGCACGGTCTACAGGGGGGCTGTATAGCACTGTCTACAGGGGGGCTGTATAGGACTGTCTACAGGGGGGGCTGTATAGCACTGTCTACAGGGGGGCTGTATAGGACTGTCTACAGGGGGGTCTGTATAGCACTGTCTACAGGGGGACTGTATAGCACTGTCTACAGTGGGGGGCTGTATAGCACTGTCTACAGGGGGGGCTGTATAGCACGGTCTACAGGGGGGCTGTATAGCACTGTCTACAGCGGGGGCTGTATAGCACTGTCTACAGGGGGGGCTGTATAGCACTGTCTACAGGGGGGGTTGTATAGCACTGTCTACAGGGGGGTTGTATAGCACTGTCTATAGGGGGGCTGTATAGCACTGTCCACAGGGGGGCTGTATAGCACTGTCCACAGTGGGGCTTTATAGCACTGTCTACAGGGGGGGACTGAATAGCGCTGTCTATAGGGGGGCTGTATAGCACTGTCTACGGGGGGCTGTATAGCACTGTCTACAGGGGGGCTGTATAGCACTGTCTACAGGGGGGCTGTATAGCACTGTCTACAGGGGGGCTGTATAGCACTGTCTACAGGGGGCTGTATAACACTGTTTACTGTCTAGTTACGCCCCTGCCGCTGTAGATAGTGCCCCTATATAGTGACACAGTACCCTTGAATATAGTGCCACCCCCCCCCCCGTAGATAATGTTAATATGCAGCAATGACCCCTTACATAATAATAATATGCAGTGAGGACCCCCCACCTCTTTTAGGGTAATGTAGTGTTAAATATTCATACATTATAGGCATCCAACATGAGAAAATTCTGGAATGCTAATAGAAAAAAACAAATAAAGAAAACTATGGTCTAAATAAAGAGTCCCAGTATTCTCCCCTGACATACAGAAGTCTTTCATTGTAGGGATTAATCTGCTCTTTGCTGCTCGGTGTCGCTGACTGAACAGACCCTACGGAGTGTGAACCTTCCCAGACACAGAACACTAAATAATAAAACCGGATTCTTGAGCTCTGAGTTGATTTTCGATGTTATTCAATGAGATCCCAAGCTGCGCTCATTGCACATTGTGTTCCAATACGGCGGCGTTCAGAACTTATCCTATCAGTAATTCACAGCCATGAGCCTCACTGCAGCGCGCAGACTAATATCTGGCAGCGGGGCGGCCGGGATCCAGCGTGCGTTTCACTCCCTCGCAAAAATAACAATGAGTATTGTAAACCACAAAATAAAGGAAGATGGTTAAAAGCAATTTATTTTTTTTGCACAAATACAGTCAGGTCCATATAAGAGGGTCTATATATACACGGATCTGCCATAATGTTAACACCACCTGCCTAATATTTATTGTGTAGTCGCCCTTGTGACGCTAAAACAGCTGTGACCCATCGAGGCATGGACTCCAGAAGACTAAGACCGAGGCACGCACTCCACAGGACTAAGACCGAGGCACGGACACCACAAGACTAAGACCGAGGCACGGACTCCGCAAGACTAAGACCGAGGCACGGACTCCGCAAGACTAAGACCGAGGCATGGACACCACAAGACTAAGACCGAGGCATGGACTCCACAAGACTAAGACTGAGGCATGGACTCCACAAGACTAAGACCGAGGCATGGACTCCGCAAGACTAAGACCGAGGCATGGACTCCGCAAGACTAAGACCGAGGCATGGACTCCGCAAGACTAAGACCGAGGCATGGACTCCACAAGACTGAGACCGAGGCATGGACTCCGCAAGACTAAGACCGAGGCACGGACTCCGCAAGACTAAGACCGAGGCATGGACACCACAAGACTAAGACCGAGGCATGGACTCCACAAGACTAAGACTGAGGCATGGACTCCACAAGACTAAGACCGAGGCATGGACTCCACAAGACTAAGACCGAGGCATGGACTCCGCAAGACTAAGACCGAGGCATGGACTCCGCAAGACTAAGACCGAGGCATGGACTCCGCAAGACTAAGACCGAGGCATGGACTCCGCAAGACTAAGACCGAGGGATGGACTCCACAAGACTAAGACCAAGGCATGGACTCCGCAAGACTAAGATCGAGGCATGGACTCCACAAGACCTCTGATGGTTCCTGTGGTATCTGGCACAAGACGTCGGCAGCAGATCCTTTAAGTCCTGAAAGTTGTGACGTGTGGTCTCCATGGTTTAGACTTATTTTCCAGCACATCCCACAGATGATCGATCGGATAAAGACCCAGTTTTGTAGAAAAGTCAACACCTTGAACTCTATGTCATGTACCTCAGACCATTCCTGGTCAAGCTTTGCAGTGTGGCGTGGGCATTATCCTGCTGACAGAGGGCCCTGCCTTTAGTGAATACCGCTGCCATGAAGGGGGTACTTGGCTGCAGCAATGTTTAGGTCGGTGGTACAAGTCACATCCACACGAATGCCAGGAGCCAAGGTTTCCCAGCAGAACATTGTCCAGAGCATCACACGGCCTCCACCGGCTTGTCTTCTTCCCATAATGCATCCTGGTGCCATCCCCTCCCCAGGTAAGCGCCACACACGCAACCGGCCGTCCATATGATGTAAAAATAAAACGTTATTCATCAGACCACGCGTCTTCTTCCATTGCTCCAGTTCTGATGCTCACGTGCCCATTGTAGTCGTATTAAGCGGGGACAGGGATCATCATGGCCATTCTGACCGGTCTGCGGGTACACAGCCCCACATACAGCAAGCTGCGATGCTCTGCGTGCTCAGACACCTTTCTATCATAACAGCAGTAACTTTTCCAGCAACTTTTCCTGCAGTTTCTCCTCTGAGGAATCGGACCAGGCGGGCTAGCCGGTCACAACATAGTCAGAGGTTCTTGCCAGGACCAGAATGTCTAGAGATCTGCAATAATTACAATCCAGGGCCCAGAGTCTAATAAGTCTCCTTCCCCCCCCCCCCCCAATAAAGTTTGGACTGCACCCCTGGAACTCTGCAGGTTGTGACCCTTTCAAAGGCTCTTCAAGGGATATTGTGGAATTCATAGAAAACATCTAATACGTTGGCAGCGAGTCGGCATCTCAAGTACCATTTAACTAGATACCATGACATTGTTGGTGCATTGGAAGAGTGCCAACAGTCCCTATATAAAGAGGGGGAGTCAGTAGGGGGACATTGCGGCCTGAGATGGACTTTAAATCCATATGGCACATTCCTTTAAGGATTAATTTTTCCCCCCAATTCCAAAAATGTGTTGTGATGTTCCCATGAGTTGGCAGATGTAGTAACACTGCTGTGCGGCATATTTGCTCGGAGTCAATGACTCACATGTATTTCTATCAGGAGTGAAGGTTGGTAGCGCTGTCATGCGTCATCTACGCCGTGCAGGTGGAAGACAGATTTTCATACGTCCCTGTCACCGGTAACCACTTTAGCGGCCCCCTCTTTACTGTCTCGGGGGGGGGGGCTTTTCCAGACAGTGGTGTCTCTCAGGAGCGACGAGATCCCAAATTAAAATAGACAAGAAAGATAATGAAATAATCAACAGCAGAATGATCCTGCAGACTCCGAATTTAATTTGGCTGTCAATTAATTCTTGTAGTAGCCGCCTGCACCACCAGCCACGAGGGGGGGGGGGGGGGTGTTATCTCTTGAGGGACTGGCGAGGTCTCTAATTTATTGAGATGTAACTTTAGAAATAAATGTGACCGTCGTATCTCCCCGTCTTGCACCTCTTCCTCCCCAGCTGTTGTAAGACTATGAAGCCATCGGATGCTGCGGAGCGCACGCGTGGTCTGAATCTCATTGTGGGTGAGCGAGCTCCATTTACAGAATAGATTTCTCGTATGTTTGCAGTCATGGGATGGAAATTGCAATAATGCAATAGAACTGTTTGCTTTCCTGTTCTGCATTCATAAAAATCTCTGTCACTTGAATAGCGTCTCAGTTCTGATGCAACCTTGAAGATTGGCGCATTGATAGTGGCTGGAAAATTTGTAGTGAACATCCAACATTTCACAGTAACATGTAGACGAGGCGCTCAGAAAATTGGGAATATTTAGCTTTATTTATCTTGTGCTGGTTTTGAATTATATAATGTACAGGATAATGACCCTTGGGGTACAGGATAATGACACACTGACACTTGGGGTACAGGATAATGACACACTGACACTTGAGGTACAGGATAATGACCCTTGGGGTACAGGATAATGACACTGACACTTGGGGTACAGGATAATGACACACTGACACTTGAGGTACAGGATAATGACCCTTGGGGTACAGGATAATGACACTGACACTTGGGGTACAGGATAATGACACTGACACTTGGGGTACAGGATAATGACACTGACACTTGGGGTACAGGATAATGACCCTTGGGGTACAGGATAATGACACTGAAACTTGGGGTACAGGATAATGACCCTTGGGGTACAGGATAATGACACTGACACTTGGGGTACAGGATAATGACACACTGACACTTGGGGTACAGGATAATGACACACTGACACTTGAGGTACAGGATAATGACACTTGGGGTACAGGATAATGACACTGACACTTGGGGTACAGGATAATGACCCTTGGGGTACAGGATAATGACACTAACACTTGGGGTACAGGATAATGACACACTGACACTTGAGGTACAGGATAATGACACTGACACTTGGGGTACAGGATAATGACACACTGACACTTGGGGTACAGGATAATGACACACTGACACTTGAGGTACAGGATAATGACACTTGGGGTACAGGATAATGACACTGACACTTGGTGTACAGGATAATGACCCTTGGGGTACAGGATAATGACACTGACACTTGGGGTACAGGATAATGACACACTGACACTTGAGGTACAGGATAATGACCCTTGGGGTACAGGATAATGACACTGACACTTGGGGTACAGGATAATGACACTGACACTTGGGGTACAGGATAATGACACTGACACTTGGGGTACAGGATAATGACTCTTGGGGTACAGGATAATGACACTGAAACTTGGGGTACAGGATAATGACCCTTGGGGTACAGGATAATGACACTGACACTTGGGGTACAGGATAATGACACACTGACACTTGGGGTACAGGATAATGACACACTGACACTTGGGGTACAGGATAATGACACTGACACTTGGGGTACAGGATAATGACCCTTGGGGTACAGGATAATGACACTGACACTTGGGGTACAGGATAATGACCCTTGGGGTACAGGATAATGACACTGACACTTGGGGTACAGGATAATGACACACTGACACTTGGGGTACAGGATAATGACACACTGACACTTGGGGTACAGGATAATGACACTGACACTTGGGGTACAGGATAATGACCCTTGGGGTACAGGATAATGACACTGACACTTGGGGTACAGGATAATGACCCTTGGGGTACAGGATAATGACACTGACACTTGGGGTACAGGATAATGACACTGACACTTGGGGTACAGGATAATGACCCTTGGGGTACAGGATAATGACCCTTGGGGTACAGGATAATGACACTGACACTTGGGGTGACACATTTCCGTGTTTCTCCCCATGTTCTCCTCTCCCGGTGTGTATCGCACTTTCATCAATACTTTTGTTCTGACGTGTTTTGATATCTGAGTTGTCGCTGAATATGAAATGTACATTAATTAACTTTCCACTCGCGCAGATGGAGCAGATTTATTTTTCAGTCGGTGATTGAGGAGTTTGTTTTGTTTCCATCTGAGCATCCTGGCGTTACAGTTGTAGGATAGTCGGGGAGGTCCGTCTGCCACAGGTATATATATTGACCTGGCTGTTAAAAGGGTGTGCATAGAAATGAGGGGGCCCATAGGAAAAATACAAACGTAGCCCCCACTTGTGTATATTCACACATCACATCCAGAAACAGGACGTGTTTAACCCCTTCCTCCCATGAATCTTGGCCCTCATTTTTGCTTACATTGTGGGACCTAAAGGTCCATAAAGAGGCTATCTTGTTTTGGGCCCCTTTTTACTGAACCCCATAGCCGCTGCCATGATGATCTATGTCCTTGGCAAATTGTCAGGATCCCGCTATACTGTGATCAGCTTATCATTGGTGGACCCGACCCGTCTAACAAAAAGTGGACAACCCCTTTAAGAATTAGAGATGAGCAAACCAATCGCCCATTGACCCATCTGCCAACCCATCAGCCCTCAGAATACAACGGGCAAATGGATTCCCCTAACTAGTCCCTGCAGCCCACGGCCGCACCACAGGCCCCGGTGAGCGATCACCGACCAGAGGTGGATGCAGCAGACCTCAGCTGGTTCCTGCGGCCCATGGCTCCACACGACATGTATTTTCACAATGTATTAATAGCTTTTCATCACTCCGTAACGCTGTGATCATTCTTGTGTTTTTTTTCTTTTTTAATCGCCTCTGAAAAATGCAAACATTTATGCCGGAGGAAACACAGGCGTGAAACACATCGAGGCTGTGGGAACGCGTCCAAGCAGAAGGTTTCAAGCTGTTCTGGAAATATGTTCTTAACCCTTCCAGATCTTTGTCGCGGATCTAACTATCCATTCGTGATGAGACGTTTGCCTTGACCAACCAGCTTATGATAATTTGCGCTGTGTTCCCGCCGCTCTTTAATAGCCTCGATCATCCTCCACACAGTGTTCATTTTCTCATCTTTTTCACCTGCCGCCCCCATCCCTGAGTTGACGTTGGAGATAAGGGCCATATTCTGTCGTTATTACACGGTCAACAGTTGCTATTTTCGGCGTCATTTTTCTAACGCCCACCAGCAATGTCATTCTCCACCGAATATCTCTCCGTGGGTGGTTTTTCTTTCTACGTTTCAGCAGCAGAGGATATGGAACGAGTTTTCTTAGAGGGACAGTATTCGAAAGAAACGTTGCCATAAAGATGTCGTCACTTTGATTGTATTTTTGGGTGTTTACAGGGGTAACTACCAGAGTAGAAGGCATAGCAGTTGCAGTAGAGGTGGCCCATCCCCATTTCAAAAAGTGGTCATCATAGGACAACCCCAGTCCATATATTTTTAGGACAAATGGACATCATAGATGGGGTCCCCCACTCAACAGACAAGTGGTTCTCCGTCTGGAGTACATGGTCGCCATTGACTTCAATGTCTATATCCCGGGGTGATTCCAGAAGACAACAGCTCACGGTTGGCTTTTTAGATTAAGACTATGAAATGCCAATCTTAATAGATTTCCCCCTAATGAGCTCAGACTATAGCTGGCTATACTAAGCCCTCTTGCACATGACCGAGTGCCACTTGGGCCATTTTTCACGGCATCCGAGTGACACCCGGTGAGCCCTAATCAGTCAGGGCAGACCAACCAATTGGGCATTGCCCAAGGGCCCAGAGTTTTTGTAGACCATAGATCTGACCATATAGCTTTAGGAGGGGTCAGATCTCTTCTTCTATTATCCTCTTGCCCAAGTCATTGGGGGGAATTTATTAGGACCGGTCTTAATCTAAAGAGCGCTGGAATAAGATGCGCCAAATATGTTATAATATAATAATAAATTAAATGCATTTCTGGCCGTCCATGAACCAGAAAGGAAAATCCACGCCAGATATGAACTGGCGTAGATTTCCAATATAGTTCGCGCCAGTTTCTGTCCTAAATTATAGTGAAATTGTTGGACCACGGGTTACCCCGCCCGCTTACGCTAGACCACGTAGAAGCAGCGTAAAACAAGAAAATAGTCGCATATTATTGCCTAAATATGGGGTATGCCATAATTTTCCAATTTTTAAACGCCATTATACTAACATACAGCCGTTGATAAATTCTCTCCACCCGCCTCTTAATACATTTCCGTCATCTACATCCGCCCGTGCGACACTAAATTAAATAATTTGCGCTACAATTTACAGCATTTTATGGCGTAAATTATAGTAAATGCGTCAGGACACGGGTGGCTTTGCCCCCTCTTGCTTGCTTTGCCCTCTTTTTGAAAAGTGTCAAGAGCTGGGTAAACAACCAAAAAGTTTAAAATTTTGCGACTTTTGAGCCATTTGCGACATTTCTACGCCAGAAACCTGGAGTAGGAACGCTGTTAACTCTGGCTGAGTGGGAAGCAGGAGATTTATGAAAAAAACTTGAACAGAACTCCGACCCTCTATAAAGATACGGTGCAATTTTTGGGATTACAAAAATAACTTACCAACCTTCAAAAATTCAGTATTTGGGAATTGTGTGCCGTAGAACCTCTATACATGTTTTTTATCCGGACTCCGCGCTTGCGTTGCACCTTATTATTATTACTTGAGCACATTTTATTTTCCTCCTGCAATATCCTGTCCGGACGTATGTGAAATGAAATGTGTTTTTCCACCTTGGATAATGAATTCAATAATACAAAGTGAACGCTACGACTTATACCCTGCGGGAATATTCATACAAAGATTCAGATGGAAGTTCTTGCCTGACAAAAAGCAAAGATATTACACAGGGAATCAATTAGGTTTGTTACGGATCCATCTCTAATATTATTTTATATTAATGTCCCGTGGTGAAATTTCGGCCTAAACCGCCTCCTATTACAAAACCGGGGAAATGTCAATTCCGGGACAGCGTGGGGCTGAAAGTTTAGCTTCATTTTTTTTACACAATTTAAAAAAAAAAAAAAAAAAAAGTTTTTTTTCTAAGACTGCGTGGTCTATCTTGCTTGGTCTCCATTGCAACCAGGGAATGGCAAACTCTTCAGCTGTCTAAAATCTAAGGGTATGTTCACGCAGATTTTTTTTCAGGCGCAATTACGCTCCGAAATACGCCTTACAAATGCCAACAAACGGCTTTCCATGGTTTTCAATGGTTCAAAGCTGGGTAACGCATACGAGGCGTAATTTTAAAAAAAACGCGGCGTAAAAATACACCTCATAAAAGAAGTGCATGTGACTACTTGAGGCGTTTTTTGAGGCTGATTTTCACCATTTTCTATGGACACTTCCAAAGCGTTTGGCAAATCTGTCTCAAAAACACCTCATTTATTGAAACTATTTCTAGGCATTTTTTGGGGCAGAATACGAGGCGTGAACTTACCCTTAGGCTAGATTTACACGAGCATTTTACGTCTGTAATGGTCGGAACGTATTTCGGCCGCAAGTCTCAGACCGAACACAGTGCAGGGAGCCGGGCTCCTAGCATCATAGTTATGTACGACGCTAGGAGTCCCTGCCTCGCTGCAGGACAACTGTCCCGTACTGTAAGGGTATGTGCACACGACAACGGCAAATACGTCTGAAATCACGGAGATGTTTTCAAGCGAAAACAGCTCCTGAATTTCAGACGTAATTGCAAGTACTCGCGTTTTTCGCGGCGTCCATTATGGACGCAATTGGGGCTGTTTTTCAATGGAGTCAATGAAAAACGGCTCCAAAAACATCCAAAGAAGTGACATGCACTTCTTTGACGAGGGCGTATTTTTACGCGCCGTCATTTGACAGCGACGCATAAAATTACACTTCGTCTGAACAGAACATCGTAAAACCCATTGCAAGCAATGGGCAGATGTTTGCAGACGTATTGGAGCCGTCTTTTCCGGCGTAATTCGAGGCGTAAAACGGCTGAATTACATCTGAAAATAGGTTGTGTGAACATACCCTAATCATGTTTTCAGTACGGGACAGTTGTTCCATGTAGAGGCAGGGACTCCTAGCGTCGTACATAACTATGATACTAGGAGCCCGGCTCCCTGCACTGTGTTCGGTCCCGAACTTGCGGCCAAAATACGTTCCGTCCATTACGGACGGAAAATGCTCCTGTGAATCCAGCCTAACGAATTATCCAATCTTATTGTTTCACACGCACTAGTGAAAAAATAGCCTAAGCTCCTCCCCTTTTATCAAACTTCTTGTTGCTTTACATGCACCAGCACTGGAGGGGCAAGGAGGAGAAACGACATGGACGATCGATTTATAGGTTACCCATAGGATTGTTTCTTTTTGATTTCTGTATGTATCAGGAGGATATTCTAATAATGTTGCTAATGTTTATTAGTTTTTTTTTACTTTATTACTTTATTATCCTTTTAAACTTAGAAATGGTGTTGAATAAGTTTACAGATACTTTTGCTTTACTTCTACTGACCTTCTGATTCATCATGTGCTCTATTCACATCCAGGGCTGCATTCAAAATGCTGCTGGTTTCTTGTTAGCAGGGGCTTAGATAGAGGTGCGGGGGCTCAATAGCAAAGATTCAAATTGGACCCACTTTTCGTGCTGGTTCAAACCACTACACCCCCCACTACTTCTGACAGGGGGACTTATTATTTCCATGGTCCCTGGATTTATTCCTCACACACCACACGGAAAAACCGGCCACAATTTAAAGTGTTTTTTTTTTACGGCATTTTTTTTTTGGGAGGCGCCAAAGAGTTAAAATTGCAGGACGCGTGAATTGTATTCCAGCCGGTACTTTATCCCACGGCTGCAGCGATTGAGCGCATGACCTTTTCTCTAATGTATAATTACTTCATTCTCTCTTCTGCTCAGTCTCTTCCTAATCAGATTCCTTTCATTTCCAGCTGGAGTTGAGTGACCTCCTTGGCTTCAGCACCTCAATCCCACTGGCAGCTAATGATGAGCAGGTGCCGATCACTCACACATGCCCCTGCAGGCCTATCGTGGAATTGCAGCACCAAACAAATGTATCTACAGATGTAGCAAGGCTGAATTTGAAATGTAGCTATTCGGGGCTGCATTTGTTGGACATAATGAGAACTATCTGAATAGAACATTATGCACTAAGCAGTCCTATGTAAAACTAGAAGTCAGACATCATGACAAACAGCTCTGCTACATCGGCAGGCACTAGATTTACAAATGTAGAGATGTAGCAGATCTTAGTCTGTCACTTGGTACAACTCTCTTTGATATCACAACCTATTTTATTATCATAGATAGAAACTTTTACCATGGGGGTAGAGAAGCTGTAGTTGTACCAGCCCCCACTGTGATGCGGAAAGGTATATTCACACATGCAAGTTTTAGTGTGGGTCCAATCTCAAGGACCCCCGCTGTTGCCGAGAACATAGAGCCACAAGTCCCTATTTTTGGCTGGAGATCAGGACTAGCCTACCCTGTCCCTCTGCAAGAGGTGACGACGGCGCTCGACTTACTATTTCTGACTCTCCCATTCACCTCTATGGTGAGAGGAGAACGTCAATCTTGTTCTGCTCTTCCGCCAAAAACTTGTAGCCCCCTGTTCTCGGCAGCAGCGGAGGTCCCAGACGTCAGACCTTTACCTAAGTTACTATATGGGGAATCGGCAGCGTTTTTTTTAGGGAATTGCAGAACTCACAGCAATAAATCGCGATTTGACTGTACCGTGGGGGTTGTCATGGGAGAATCCCCTTAAAGAAGTGGTACCATGGCTTTTATGCCGGATTCACACAAGCTTTTTTGGTGGGTTTTTTACGCAGCGTGTGGATGGGATTTGTTCAAATCTCACGCACTTCGCTGCCACTGTACTACGTTGCAGATTTTCCACAATGAAATCCGTTGCGGAAAATCTGCAGTATTTACGCCACGTGTGAACTTACCCTTTGGCTGGGTTCACACAACCTATTTTCAGACGTAAACGAGGCGTACAGACAACCTGTCATTTACGCGTCGTCGTTTGACAGCTGTCAAACGACGACGCGTAAAAATACAGCCTCGTCAAGAGAAGTGCAGGACACTTCTTAGGATGTTTTTGGAGCTGTTTTCTCATAGACTCCAATGAAAACAGCTCCAAAAAACGGACGTAAAAAACGCCGCAAAAACGCCGCGAAAAACGCGAATTGCTCAAAAAACGTCTGAAAATCAGGGGCTGTTTTCCCTTGAAAACAGCTCCGTATTTTCAGACGTTTTTGGTCACTACGTGTGCACATACCCTTATATTGACAGCGACAGGGCAAAACCACATAAAAATCCCCCATGGTTTTCTGCCGAAACCTATAAAAATCACGGTCACAATTAAGTAAACGCTGGTCCCTGCAGTTAATGAACAAAATGCAAAGTAAACGGTACGGTGTGAACGGTGCCTGATGGGTGTTGCAGTATTTTGTACACTTGTCCTGCTCCCAATTCTAAAAGTCTTCATTAGTTTTGTCAATAAATAGTTTATCTTACAAAATCTCTCCTCCAAGGACAAGAGTCACCCAACCGAGCGCGATCGATATGAGATTACAGTTCGCTTTCTCTGCGCTATTATCTAACTTTGATCTCTGACTTTCAGTCTCTTACTTCTTGTATACAATGTCCAATCCTATCTCATCTTCAGCTCTTTTCTATTTCTTCCGAATGTCAATCCCGTGAACTCACGCCGAGCACACGTGCTACGAAAACGTCAGTAATCTCCAGCAATTACCTCAATATTAAAGTGGCCATACAATTTAGATACCGTGGCCAAGTGTGCGTTCGTTTTTAATAGCGAGATGGGAATAAGGGCTTGTCCACACGTAATGGTATTGCTGCAGAAAATTCCGGCAACAAGGCATAGGGTATATTGAAATCCAACGTCCCCGATCCTGCATTCCACTACGGCGGATGACACATTAGTCAGCTGGTCCGAACAAAATCTGCGGGTTCGGCTGACTTTTATCTATCGTGTAGGACTTGCCTTTAGAGTCTTAGGGTAAATACTGCAGATTTTCAGCAGCGTATTCGGCAGCATAATACAGTAGCAGCAGCGTGGGTGAGATATGAAGGAGTCTCATCCACACGCTGCGTCAACGATGAGCGGAAAAAGCGCTCAGAAATTGACCTGCGTTTTTTTTTTTTTAATCCGCAATATTGTCAATTGTATTTGCGTAATCGCTGCTTATTTGTTGCAGGTTTTACCCATTGAATTTAACCGGGAGGTAAAACCTGCAACAAATAGCAGAAGTTTTGTTTTTTTGCGTAAAAGCAAAGATTCCGCCGCAAAAAAAACCGCAAATTAAAAAAAAAAAAATCGAAGGGTATGTGCACACGGCTTATTTTTGCCCGAAAAACTGCCCAAATATCGGAAGAAGACCTCCAAACATCTGCCCATTGATTTCAAATGGGAAGAACTGCGTTCTGTTCCGACGGGCCGTTCCGACGGGACACTATAGAAAAACAGCTCCAAAAACGGCCGTAAAAAAAACGCTGCGAAAAACGCGACTTCCCTTGAAAACAGCTCCGTATTTTCAGACGTTTTTGATTTTGTGTGTGCACGTGCCCTTATACTTACCCAGAATTCTGTGTTTCTTCATCCCGGCCAGCCTCCTGGGATGACGCTTCATCCCATATGACCGCTGCAGCCACATGGGTTGAAGTGTCGCCATGGTAAGTATTCATTTTTCATTATTTTTCAAGGCAGGATTTCCGCAACACACATTACGGCCCAAAAACTGTTCCACAATTTGGTGCGATTTTCGGCCGGAATGCCCTGCGGCGGATCCGCTCTGTGTGAACATCTCCTATCCTTTTGCCATTTCTTCATGAGTGGAATCAGTTGGCCACATTTTTTTTCGGTTTATACGGCAGTCAAATTAAAGGAGACAGATGGAGTGATTTGCGCCAAATTCATGGTACACGTCTTTTAATAAATTTGGCGCATTTTTAACTGACAGCGAGAAAACGATCTCTACACCTACTATGAAGTCATAGATTTGCGCCATTCCCTCCAGTTCCATATAATAATGTGGCCTGAATTACTTTTTATTTGGACACTTTTTTGGTTACTTTATCGTAATTTGTGATATTGTAGCCAAAACCTGGTATACGTTGCTTAATAAATGTGGGCCAGTATCTTTAGTAAAACCCATATAAGCAGGAAAAAAAAGAGAACGCAAACCACAATATATTCCAAGTACAGCAAATAGAGGAGCTCATCAGCACCGCGGTCTCCATTCCTTCCTATAGGTTGGGATTTCCATAGATATTCCCATACATACGCGGTTCACTCAAAGGGTATGTGCACACGAGAACGGTCTTTTACGTCTGAAAAGACAGACTGTTTTCAGGAGAAACCAGCTGTGTCATTTCAGACGTAAAAGCTCCTCCTCGTATTATGCGAGGCGTCTTTGACGCTCGTAATCTTGAGCTGCTCTTCATTGACTTCAATGAAAAATGGCTCAAATTACGTTGCAAAGAAGTGCCCTGCATATAATGTATATAAGTGCCCTGCATATAATGTATATAAGTGTCCTGCATATAATGTATATAAGTGTCCTGCATATAATGTATATAAGTGTCCTGCATATAATGTATATAAGTGTCCCGCATATAATGTATATAAGTGTCCCGCATATAATGTATATAAGTGTCCCGCATATAATGTATATAAGTGCCCTGCATATAATGTATATAAGTGTCCTGCATATAATGTATATAAGTGCCCCGCATATAATGTATATAAGTGTCCTGCATATAATGTATATAAGTGTCCCGCATATAATGTATATAAGTGCCCCGCATATAATGTATATAAGTGTCCCGCATATAATGTATATAAGTGCCCCGCATATAATGTATATAAGTGTCCCGCATATAATGTATATAAGTGTCCCGCATATAATGTATATAAGTGTCCCGCATATAATGTATATAAGTGTCCCGCATATAATGTATATAAGTGTCCTGCATATAATGTATATAAGTGTCCTGTATATAATGTATATAAGTGTCCCGCATATAATGTATATAAGTGTCCTGCATATAATGTATATAAGTGCCCCGCATATAATGTATATAAGTGCCCCGCATATAATGTATATAAGTGTCCTGCATATAATGTATAGAAGTGTCCCGCATATAATGTATAGAAGTGTCCTGCATATAATGTATATAAGTGTCCTGCATATAATGTATATAAGTGTCCCGCATATAATGTATATAAGTGTCCCGCATATAATGTATATAAGTGTCCTGCATATAATGTATATAAGTGTCCTGCATATAATGTATATAAGTGTCCTGCATATAATGTATATAAGTGTCCTGCATATAATGTATAGAAGTGTCCCGCATATAATGTATAGAAGTGTCCTGCATATAATGTATATAAGTGTCCTGCATATAATGTATATAAGTGTCCTGCATATAATGTATATAAGTGTCCCGCATATAATGTATATAAGTGTCCTGCATATAATGTATATAAGTGTCCCGCATATAATGTATATAAGTGTCCTGCATATAATGTATATAAGTGTCCCGCATATAATGTATATAAGTGTCCCGCATATAATGTATATAAGTGTCCCGCATATAATGTATATAAGTGTCCCGCATATAATGTATATAAGTGTCCTGCATATAATGTATATAAGTGTCCCGCATATAATGTATATAAGTGTCCTGCATATAATGTATATAAGTGTCCCGCATATAATGTATATAAGTGTCCCGCATATAATGTATATAAGTGTCCCGCATATAATGTATATAAGTGTCCTGCATATAATGTATATAAGTGTCCCGCATATAATGTATATAAGTGTCCCGCATATAATGTATATGTGTCCTGCATATAATGTATATAAGTGTCCCGCATATAATGTATATAAGTGTCCTGCATATAATGTATATAAGTGTCCCGCATATAATCTATAGAAGTGTCCCGCATATAATGTATATAAGTGTCCTGCACTTCTTTGACGAGGCAGTCATTTTACGCGTAAATAACAGGTCGTCTGCACAGTACGTCGGCAAACCCATTCAAATGAATGGGCAGATGTTTGCAGACGTATTGGAGCCCTATTTTCAGACGTAAAACGAGGCATAATACGCCTCGTTTACGTCTGAAAATAGGTTGTGTGAACCCAGCCAAAGACAATATTATCCAATGCATTTGGTCTCATGCAACTGGATCTCGATTGGGCCGAATGGAAAACATCAGGGGGGGAGGGGGGTGCAGAAAAACTTCAATGCTGAAAAAGAGACAAATTTCTTCGTCACAGACTTCCATAATTTGCCTGGTTGCCATGGTGTACTCTACTTGTGCCTACACTCAATCCTACTGAAATTGCACATTTTTTATCCAGAGCCGTATACAAAGATTTACTACCAGGTCAATGATCGTCCATTATTTACTGCAAACGGCAAATGTATCTCTTAAATCTTTTAGAACAGAAGGAAACAATTAGTGATAAAGGAAACAATTAGCAGCGGAGGATTGTGAATAAGGGTAGAAGCGTACAATGAGACACCTAAGAAGAGAATTAATGGGCTTTTTATAAAAGAAATACATCGTCTATGACCATTAAGACCCTTTTACATGGGCCAATTATCGGGCAAACGCTCGTTCATAGAACACTCGTTGCCGATAATTGTTCTGTCTAAACAGGGCAGCGATCAGCAGTTCAACAAGCAAACGCTGGATCATCTGCCGGTCATAATGTTTTAAAAAAGTGAAATATTATCGTTGTCGGCAGAACATCTTGGTGTGTAAACCGGGAGACGCGCTGCCGACACGATAATAATGGATGGGGACGAGCGATCGCAGTAACGACCTCCCGTCCCCATCCATAGCTCCGAGTGACAGGAGCAAACGAGCGCCGATCAATGATGTCTCGTTGATCGACGCTCGCTGCACCGGCCCAAGACGGACGGTGTAAGAGAACTTCAATAAGACCATTTCTCAACTAATAGTTCTCATTCCTTCTGGTCTACTTAGGATTTTTTCTCTAAATAGGTCCAAAATTATGTGATGATTAACTTCATAATATATTTTTATAGGAGCTCTGTTTGGCTGATAAAAAGTCTAAATTTTTTAAGAAGAAGACTATAAGGGTATGTTCACATGACTTATTTTCAGCCGATTTTCGGCCCGTAAACGGCCAAAAAATCAGAAGCAGAACGACTCCAAACATCTGTCCATTGATTTCAATGGGAAAAACAGCATTCTGTTACGATGGGCCATTTTTTTACGCGGCTGCTTTGAAAAACAGGCGCGTAAAAAAAGTCAGCGAAAAAGAAGTGCATGTCACTTCTTGGGATGTTTTTGGAGCGGTTCTTCATTGACTCTATAAAAAAACAACTCTAAAAACGTCCGTAAAAAACACAGCGAAAAACGTAAGTTGCTAAAAAAAAACGTCTGAAAATCAGGAGTGGTTTTCCCTTGAAAACAGCTCCGTATTTTCAGACGTTTTTGGTTAAGCATGTGAACATAGCCTTAGGGACTCATTTTGCGGTTTCCAGAATATTCAGGAAAAAAAAGATAAAGTGGCCAAACCAGTACAAGACATTTTTTTTTTTTTATATCTGAGAAACGTATAAAATATCCACCAGGTTTAGTCCACAGGGACCCCCCATTCTACAAGGCACAGACAGAATGGAGAGGTGGTCACGCATGAGCTCAGCTCTTACAAGACTATGATAATTACATAAAGATCTGAGCTGAGGAGAGAGGAACGGAGGTGCCATCAACTCACTCAGCCTTAACCAGGGTATTTAGATACAGGGTTAGGGCACAAAACGGAATCTTTGCCCCACATGAACTAAAGTTTTGTATGAGATACAAAGATAGATAGATAGATAGATAGATAGATAGATAGATAGATAGATAGATAGATAGATAGATAGATAGATAGATAGATAGATAGATAGATAGATAGGTATGAGATAGATAGATAGGTATGAGATAGATAGATAGATAGATAGATAGATAGATAGATAGATAGATAGATAGATAGATAGATAGATAGATAGATAGATAGATAGATAGATAGATAGATAGATAGGTATGAGATAGATAGATAGGTATGAGATAGATAGATAGATAGATAGATAGATAGATAGATAGATAGATAGATAGATAGATAGATAGATAATGAGATAGATAGATAATGAGATAGATAGATAGATAGATAGATAGATAGATAGATAGATAGATAGATAGATAGATAGATAGATAGATAGATAGATAGATAGATAGATAGATAGATAGATAGATAGATAGATAGATAGATATGAGATAGATAGATAGATAGATAGATAGATAGATAGATAGATAGATAGATAGATAGATAGATAGATAGGTATGAGATAGATAGATAGGTATGAGATAGATAGATAGATAGATAGATAGATAGATAGATAGATAGATAGATAGATAGATAGATAGATAGATAGATAGATAATGAGATAGATAGATAATGAGATAGATAGATAGATAGATAGATAGATAGATAGATAGATAGATAGATAGATAGATAGATAGATAATGAGATAGATAGATAATGAGATAGATAGATAGATAGATAGATAGATAGATAGATAGATAGATAGATAGATAGATAGATAGATAGATAGATAGATAGATAGATAGAGCAATGGACTCATCTGTATTAACAGAACTTGATGGAATCTGATATAAACCCCCTCCCCCACCAATATTTTGTATATTCCCTCATAATCAGTGTAAATAGCTGTAGCAGAAGTTGGGTCCGTTGTTTTACATTTTAATGATCCCGTCTCGGCGTCTCCATCGACAATCGCTGGCAGATCTACAACTAATAAGCTGACGAGCCGTAGGAGAATTATCAGAGATCCAGAAGTAATGGAGCCTCCGTTCACTGTAGAACAGGAAATGTTTTGTGAGATTTGTATTATAAATTATTTCTACGCTGTGTTAATACAGAATATAACGATGTACATTCCGGGTAGAAGTGCAGAAAACACATCATTACTAGTAATATATCAAAAGCGACGGGCACACAGCGCCATATTAGAAACAGGCAGAAGTCGCTTGTTCCACGTCCTTGTCACATTTTCTGGCACAAATAATTGTGGTTTATATTCAACCAAATACATATGCAAAGCTAATAGAGTCATACATTCCTACTTTACAACGGAGGACAGATAGACAATTCAAAGTTACTGGAATCTTCATGACCAATTATATATTTCTGACTCTTCCCCTTTAGGTCATGGGATGGGATCAAAACGTCAGCATATTTTACTAAGGTACATAGTTATTACTCTACATTTACAGGAGGAATAACATGGACACAGGAAAGTCAACAGCTCCTCTATACTACACCACAAAGAAAAGGAACTGTCAGCTCTCCTGTGTGGTGTAGTATAGAGGAGCTGTCAGCTCTCCTGTGTGGTGTAGTATAGAGGAGCTGTCAGCTCTCCTGTGTGGTGTAGTATAGAGGAGCTGTCAGCTCTCCTGTGTGGTGTAGTATAGAGGAGCTGTCAGCTCTCCTGTGTGGTGTAGTATAGAGGAGCTGTCAGCTCTCCTGTGTGGTGTAGTATAGAGGAGCTGTCAGCTCTCCTGTGTGGTGTAGTATAGAGGAGCTGTCAGCTCTCCTGTGTGGTGTAGTATAGAGGAGCTGTCAGCTCTCCTGTGTGGTGTAGTATAGAGGAGCTGTCAGCTCTCCTGTGTGGTGTAGTATAGAGGATCTGTCAGCTCTCCTGTGTGGTGTAGTATAGAGGAGCTGTCAGCTCTCCTGTGTGGTGTAGTATAGAGGATCTGTCAGCTCTCCTGTGTGGTGTAGTATAGAGGAGCTGTCAGCTCTCTTGTGTGGTGTAGTATAGAGGATCTGTCAGCTCTGCTGTGTGGTGTAGTATAGAGGATCTGTCAGCTCTCCTGTGTGGTGTAGTATAGAGGATCTGTCAGTTCTCCTGTGTGGTGTAGTATAGAGGAGCTGTTAGCTCTCCTGTGTGGTGTAGTATAGAGGATCTGTCAGCTCTCCTGTGTGGTGTAGTATAGAGGATCTGTCAGCTCTCCTGTGTGGTGTAGTATAGAGGAGCTGTCAGCTCTCCTGTGTGAAGTAGTATAGAGGATCTGTCAGCTCTCCTGTGTGATGTAGTATAGAGGAGCTGTCAGCTCTCCTGTGTGGTGTAGTATAGAGGATCTGTCAGTTCTCCTGTGTGGTGATTCGGCCTGTAAATAGTACATAGTAGGAAATAAACGCATCAATGGCATATATGCCTAAATTTAGACAGTAATAAAAATGTTACTACTCCTAAAATGCCTTTAAAATGACCATACACTGCAATATATATACTTCTACGCCAACTGCCATAGGTTTGAATTAATTTATTAAAAAGGTGTGCGCCTCTTAATAAATACAAATGGTCGTGTGCATGTAGCCTTAGGGTACGTTCACACGCAGAGTCAAAAACGTCTCAAAATACGGAGCTGTTTTCAAGGGAAAACAGGTCCTGATTTCCAGCCGTTTTTTGTGCCACTCGCGATTTTCGCAGCGTTTTTTTACGGCCGTTTTTGGAGCTTTTTTCAATAGTCAATGAAAAACGGCCACAAAAAAGTCCCAAGAAGTGACCTGCACTTCTTTTCCGCGGCCGTTTTTTTCCGCGTAAAAAACGCCATGAAAAACGCTCCGTCGGAACAGAACGCTTTTTTCCCATTGAAATCAATGGGCAGATGTTTGGAGGCGGTCTGCTTCTGATTTTTCAGCCCTTTTTTGGGCGTTTACGGCCTAAAAAAAGGCCAAAAATAGGCCATGTGAACATACCCTTAGACTTGCTTCACAGGGCCAAGTTTAGTCCACGAGATATGGACGGCATGTTGGCCATAAATCCCGTACTGAATGCAGTTCAGGGAGCCGGACTCAAGAGCATCATAGTCATCCATCATGCGGGGTCACTGCCTCCTCGTGGGACTACATCCCCTACTGAACACGTGATTACAGTATGGGACACTAGTCCCACGGGGACACAGCATCATGGATGACTATAATGATAGGAGTCCGGCTCCCTGAATTGGGTTCGGTCCAGGAATTACGGCCGACATACGGTCCATATCTCACGGACCCAACACGGCCATGCGGAGAAGTCCTTACACAGCTAGAGCAATGGTAGTGTATATAAAAATACACATGTATATGCCATTCAGCATCCATGGAAATCTAGGTATTAACCCCTCAGTGTTTTTTAACCTACATTTGTTACCTGCGCTCCCTCCGCACACCGGCGAACATCAGGAAGGCGACATTAAGTTTAACATTTAACCCCCTAATGTATAGTTAAGATGCATTACTCAGCTCAATAATATACAACCTTTCATCTAATTGAATGTAAAATTGCATCTTCATTGAGTCTTTGATGGAAATAATTATAGAGCTGAGCGCCAGTAAACATCTCTATTATGGATATCGTTTGATGGGTGCGCGTGACACTTCGAAACTGTATACCTCACCTCATGAATGCACACAGCCATAATTATTTAAATTCAATCTGCAAGTAAAAGTTGAGAAGATTTACATGAAGCTTGAACGGAGTCAAGAACTTGTAATGCCTAAAATAATGAAAAATAACTCGGCACACAGTTGAGCACGGTCCCTAAAAAGCAAAAAAAAAAAAAAAGACATGTCCTATATTCTGTGGAGCCTTTCTTACGGCACGGACATCTTCTCGTAAATATACGGGAAGGTGTGCGTCGGCCATAGAAATTAAGGGGTCCCTAATTAAGGACGTAATCTATGATTGTGTGCATGGGGCCTATAACCGTATTTCATGCACATAGGTCCGGCCGTATGTTGGATGGTGTGATATGGTATACAAAAACCATGTCACGCGGTGCCCGATTATAAGCAAAATAGTTAAAATAATACCAAAGGGTCAGTTCACACAGAGTTTATGGACGTGGAAACCGCATCGGAAAATGTGCCAAAAAACGTCCGAAAATGCCTCCCTTGATTTCAATGAGAGGCAGAGGCGTTTTTTTCCCATGAGCGGAAAAAACGGCTCGCGGGAAAAAGAAGGGACATGCCCTATCTTCGGGCGTTTAGGCCTCTGACCTCCCATTGACATCAATGAGAGGCAGAGAAAGCGTATTTCACAGCGTTTTATGCCCATGGCTCTCAATGGCCGTGGGCGAAAAACGCAGCAAAAATCAGCGTGCAGGCAGAGCAAAATCTGCTTCAAAATTCCAAACGGAATTTTGAGGCTGATTTTCTGCCTGCAAAAAACTCTGTGTGAACCCAGCCTAAAGCTTCATACATAAGCAGCACTATACAAATCATGCTGGCTGAAGCTTCCGGTAAAAGAGAATTTGTGAAGCCTACTTCACCTAGGGCAGCTGATACGCCCTGTGCGCCCACGCAGGTTGTACAGCCCTAAGGCCAGCGGTGCAGGCAAACCAGGGGGTAGATTTAGTAAGACTGGCATGTCATACGTAGATTTAAACAAATTTATTAAGAGCCATGGCTCTTAAAAAATTTGTCATGCCTTTGGCTGTTCGTGCACCACGTAATTAAATCTAGATTTTCACTATAATTTACGCAGGTTTTACCCCTTAGGTCAACATCTAAGCCGTTAGAAAGTGAGGGACATCTCCCGCAGACAGCCAGTCATGCCGATGGTGGTCATGGCAGCCTGGGGGCCTAATGAAATCTGCCATCTTTGTGCTCTGGCAGGGCTTAATAGCGTACCTTCCAACAATCCAAGATTCAGCGGGACAGTCACAGATTTCGGTCGGTGCCCCACTGTCCCGGGCAGGGCCGGCTTCAGCTCCCGGCAAACCGGGCACCACTCCATTTGGGGGGGCCCACTCGGCCGCCGGGTGCTGACGCTGCCGTCATTAAGGCATCACTGTCCATATATGGACAGTGATGTAAGAAGGAGGAGTCCCAGGTAGAGCGCTAGCGGCTCTGCTCCGGTACTTCGTCTCTGGGAAAGCCCCTGACATCGCTGTCCATATATGGACAGTGATGTCAGGACCAGAGCAGTGTTCCAGCCTGGTGTAGCTAGCAACTGTACTGGTCCCGCTTCCAACTGAGCCAGAGTCCTCAGGACGCAGATTCAGTTGGGTTGAATGCTGGAGCCTTGCTCCAGCATTCACTGTGCCGTGAGCAGATCGGCACAGGTAGGTGCGATGTAGTGACGTCACTACATCACGCCTGTCAGACGAGTCACTCACAGCACAGCACAGTGCAGAGGAGGAGGAGAAGGATCCTCCACACGTCCTGGTAACGGGGGTAGGTAAGCAATTATGTTATTTTTCTATTAGGTACATGTGGGGGCATTATACTAGGTATGGGAGGGGGGTCCTATTGTAGCTGCTGAGGGGGCATTATACTGTATGGGACAGCTATGGGGGGCATTAGATTGTATGGGGAAGCTATGGAGGGCATTATACTGTAGTGCAGCTATGGGGGGGCATTATACTGTGTGGGGTATTGTACTGCGTGGGGCATTATACTGTATGTGGCAGCTATGGGGGCTTTATACTATATGGGGGCATTATACTGTTTAGGGCATCTATGGGGGCATTCTACTGTGAGCTATAAGGGCATTATACTGTGGGGCAGCTATTGGGGGTATTATACTGTGTGGGACAGCTACGGGGAGCATTATACTGTGGTGGTCAGCTATGGAGGGCATTATACTGTGTGGGGCAGCTGTGTGGGGCAGCTGTGTGGGGATTATACTGTGTGGGGGCAGCTATGGGGAGCATTATACTGTGGGGGCGTTCATGGGGTCTGTCGGGCAAGGCAGCTGGGCATAGGTGTGCGCAGGGGTCTGGTGGTGTTGGGTAGGGGGGCCTAAGCTGAATTCTTGCACCAGGGCCCATGAGCCTTTAGCTACGCCATTCCCAGGCAGAGTGCTAGTAGTGCTCTGCCCGGGACTATGGCTCCGGGGTTGCCCCTGACAACACTGTCCATATATAGACAGTGACATCAGGAGCTGTGTGCCACTACCTGGAAGGGGGGGCTGTGTGGCACCATCTACAGAGGGCACTAAATTTATGGGGGTACAAACTGGGGGCCTAACTTCTATACGGAGGCATAAAACAGGGCCTAACATCTATATGGGGGCACAAAGTGACGACTTTTGGCATTTTACTGCCGCCGTGAGTTCCCCCGTAAAGGGGTCCACTAAGTCTTTGTTGCCCAAGCGCCCACATAAACCTTGAGACGGCCATGGTCCCGGGTGGCCGGTTGTATGTCTTGGACTCCGTGTCAACTGTATCTGTGTACTCAGGACGCAGATACAGTTGAACCCAATGCTGAAGCAGGGAACCATTAGTGCCCTGCTTCAGCATTAGTACATAGGATTCCCCGGGCACAGAGCTACTTAAAGCGCTTAGCCCGGAGAAGCCCTTGACGTCACTGTCCATATATGGACAGTGATATCAGGGGCACCTCCAGGAGTGTAATCCCTTGCCAGAGTGTTGCCGACGCTCTGGCCGGGGATTCCGCTCCTATAGGGAACCCCTGATGTCACTGTCCATATACGGTGACATCAGTAGGTCCTCTTGGAGCGGAATCCACGGCCACAGCGTGGCCGATGCTCTGGTTGGGGATTCCGCCCCTAGGAGGAGTCCTAATGGCTACAGAGGGGTAGTGCTATCTACAGGGGGTGTGACACTATATACGTGGGTAGTGTGGCACTTTCTACAGGTCTCTAGCTTCTGGTCACATTAGCTTAAAAAAAAAAAAAATGGAATACAAAAGTGATCAAAAAAATCTGTGTACCCCAAAGTGGTACCAATAAAAATGCCAGCTCGCCCAGCAAAAATCAAGCCTAGACACTGCTCAGTCGACTGAAAAATAAAAAGGTTATGGCTCAGAATTTGGAGACACAAAACATTAATTTTTTTTAACAATTAGTTTTTTCTTTGCAAAAGTAGTAACTCATAAAAAATAATAATTTGGTATCGCCAGAATCGTATCAACCCAGCGAATAAAGTTAACATGTCGTTTTTACCGCACGATGAATGCAGTAAAATCGAAAACCATAAACAATGGCGGAATGGCTATTTTTTGACATTTCACCCCACAAATCATTTTTTTGCAGTTACCCAGTACATTATATGGTACCATTGAAAACTACAAGTTGTCCCGCAAAAAAACAAGCCCTCATATGGCTAGGTTGAAGGAAAAAAAAAAAAGCTATGGCTTTTGGAAGATGGGGAGAAAAAAAACGAAAATTGGTTGGGTTTCCAAAGGGTTAATAAATCTCCACCATTTTGTGTAACCCTTACCCGGACTACAAATCCCAGATGCCCAGGTGTGCTATGTCCTGCCCACTGCTGCAGTGGGAAGATGTGATTGGAGGAGAACAGACTGCAGGGAGGAGTGGAACAGCAGCCAGTTCTACGGAGAGGAAGGGGCGTGGCCAACACTTTGGAGGTTGCCATGACTACCTCAGAGGACTGGATGAGAGGAGAGGCCATTTTGAGAACCAGCCTGTGGTGTAAGGAATCTCAGCCTGCACCTGTCTGGGGGAAGTCTGTGAGCCGGCCCCCACACAGCAGCCACTCTCAGTCCTGGGACCCCCGCTATAATCCTCGGAGCACCCAGTGTAAGTAACAGGTTACCACAAGTGACTGAGCTGTATTGCAATTAGGGTGTTGTGGATGGACATTTTTGTAATTCTTCTGTTCATGTGACCCTGCTATTCTCCTGCTTCACAGGGACTATCTTTCTGTTAGCTAAAGGGGCAATAGACTGAGGTCATTTACTTACCCCCAGACATTACCACGTGGAACTCGTTCACAGGGAGGCCGCCATTACATGCCCCCCCCCCACCTACCATGTGACATTTATAATACTGCTGTCCTATGTCCCCCCCTCAAACACCCAGTGATTGTTACCTCTGCACCCCCTATAGCTCCACCCCCGAGGTGTCTGTTATACTTTATACTCATGGATAGGATTTTTATTTTCTATTCGTGCGTAATTTAATCTCACCGGCGAGTTCAATTATAGGTTGGATCCCGGGCGTGAAACTGTTGTGTTTTTGTCTACTTTACTGAATAAAAAAAAAAAAAGTCTCCTGAAATGCTGCCGGCAGCCGCCAGTAGGGGGAGCTAGATGCAGATGTATTTATATTACTGGGAGCTGGAAATATATGTCAGAAGGCCATAAAGCCACACGAGTGACCCCAGCCCTTCTCTACGGACCGGAACATCGACCCTTATTTTTTGGGACAACATTTTTTTTATTTTGTGAGTGGGTCCATCAATAATGCGAATTAAAATCAATCCTGATCGCCGTGTATGATTATTATTATTATCAATATTAGTATTATTATCAGTATCATCTTTATTATTATTATTATTATTATCAGTATTATTATAGTTTCTCACTTCATTTATTTATTACTCTACAGCGCTATAATGCTTCACTGTACTTAACAGAGAGTAATGGGCTCCGGTCTCCCAGTCAGCGTCAATATCTCTATATTACTGCCGTTCAGTGCTGGTCTAGCGCCTCCTCGACATGTTTCGCCATTTCTGCGGTGTCCTCAAGGGTATGGGACACGAGCGTAAGTGATGATAAATGCCACGTATGCCCCTATATGCTTGAGAAAGGCTCCATCGAGTCAGCGGAACGCACAGGTCAATAAAGTCCACCTAGATTTTCACTGAACCTGCAGGAGCGCTGCCATTATTTGCTCTTTGTATATTGATTTTGGATGCTGGATTGGCGCTCAAGGGCCTGCACCCGGGCTGTCTACATTGCCACAGTGCTGCTTTCTTTATAAAATAATAGAGATATATATATATATATATATATATATATATATATATATATATACACACACACACACACACACACACACACACACACACACTTTACCAGCATCATTAGAGAACCGTTGTAATTCTTAAATTGACACCACTGTTATTAGATAAACATCAATAATATCGGATAAAGCCGCTAATGTGACGCGCATGACATCATTGCCTCTTTCTCATCGGTGCCTCTTCCCCTGTAGTCCTATTCTGTACCAGGCATAGTCCTTCTAGACGATAATTTAATATTAAGAATAGATATCTATAAGGATTGGGCATCCAGTATAAATATATAACTTTCATTTTAAATAAATCCTATTCAGCCATGATGAAATGACCCATCGATGGGCGCTGTATACATTTGTGTGTAGTGAGCTCCCCCTAGTGGTGGCTGGAGGCAGGCAGAATTGTATTGACTTCTATGACTGCATGAATGGAAACACTAAACTGGCACGGTTTGTGAGGGGGGGGGGAAATCTGCAGGGAGTATTGCGTGTTAGGTGCACTATGCTGGCATTGTTTAAGTTAAGTACTGGTTATGTAGGACATTCCGCTTGCAGTATTGTATACGGGTGACACTGTTGGCATTGTTTATGGGGGCATTCTGCTTAGTTTGCTTTTTGTCACTGATGATGTTGGATGGGTGTGACTTATACCAATGGGCAGTGTTTCCATAGGGGAAAAAAAAAATCATTGCTGTATGTAATTTTACAGTACTTCATCTTTGCATATGTATGTTTGTTGTTGTAGGCCTTGTTCACACCGTGCTTGTTCACACATTGAGGCCTTGTTCACACAGTGCAGATTTGCTGCAAATTCTGCATGGATTTTTTTATGACAAGACCAGATCTGGATCCATAAAAGGAGACACTTTTAAGACTCTCCTTTATATATTTCTTCTATTTAGGTTCCATTCCTGGTTTTGACTTAAAAAATACATGCAAAATCTGCATCAAATCTGCACTGTGTGAACAAGGCCTCAATGTTAGCGATTAGTCAGTTCTAAGAATTGTTTTTATTTCATTTGGCTCCCACTGAGGTTTTTTGGGCCCCCCAAAGGGAATGATTCTGAGGGCCCATCCTCCATCACCTGACGTATGCTACAAGAGAGTGACCTGCTGACATAACTTTTTTTTATTAAACTGTATGGCATAACGGAGAAATTGACGCTAGTTTTTTTTTTATAATGGGGCCCTATGGGCGACTTATGCCACTCTATGCCTATACAGTGGCAAGCACCGAAGGCTTGGTATACGTCAATAAATACTCCTAACCTGCTGTATACCCCCGACAGAAGCCTCTGATGTGAACATCTCTGGAAAGTTTCATCTAATTCTGCATCATTCATAATAAATAATCTACAGGCGACGGAGCTGCAAATTTTATTTATTATGATCAAAATACTTTGGTTTTTTTTGTCATTACTTTTGATCATTGACCAAGCAGAGAACGGACCTTCTGATACATTGTTTCTTTATTTTACAGTAGAACAGTGCGGATTATTGAACCATTATATAACACAGTATTTGTTACAATGTGTACTTTGTGTATCAATCTTACGTATAACACAGTATTTGTTACAATGTGTACTTTATGTATCAATCTTACGTATAACACAGTATTTGTTACAATGTGTACTTTATGTATCAATCTTACGTATAACACAGTATTTGTTACAATGTGTACTTTGTGTATCAATCTTACGTATAGCACAGTATTTGTTACAATGTGTACTTTATGTATCAATCTTACGTATAACAGTTTGTTACAATGTGTACTTTGTGTATTAATCTAGCATGCAAAGCTTTGTGTTTGTGAATGATGGGGGTTATGAATGATGCCACTCTGAGAGATTACAGATAATTATGCTGGAGAATTTTGCAGAGCTCAGCTCGCCTCCTCTTCACAGCTAAGACAGTGTGATGAACGCGTTAGATAGAGTAGTGGGTAGCTCTGATGTCATTGTAGCAGCCTGAACATAGATCACCCGAGGAACAGAAAGTTTAAAGTGATACAGCAGAGCTGAATTGGTCAGCGACAGATACAGGAGAGCTGCGCTTTGCTGCATTTTTCGTTTACGGACACTAAATTAAAAATGCCACCAAAAACGCCACTAAACAGGTTTAAAAATGTGGGCATTTTAAAATTAAATTAAAAAATTATGAGTAAAGGAAACCGCCAAAGGGTTTGCAGTATTATTAAAAAAAAAACAAAAAAAAAACAACAAATACTCACCTCACAGATCCCCGGCATTCCAGCGCCACCACTCCGGTCCTCCCCGCCGCTGCTTATTGACATGGCTGCAGCGATGACTTGCTTTTACACCCACGTGATCGCTGCAGCCAATCACTGGTCTCAATGGGTATATGGCACAGGATCGCTGAGGCCAGTGATTGGCTGCAGCGATCACGTGGGTATATGGATAGGTCATAGCTGCAGCCATGTCAATAAGCAGCGGCGGGGAGGACCAGAGCGTCAGCTTTGGAATTTTGGGGATCTGTGATCTGAGGAATGCTTCTTTTTGTTAATGCATCCCTCCTACCGTGGGCAATTTTTTTTTTTTTTTAACTACTCAGAAAACCCCTTTAAGTGCATGGTTTACGCACGGTGATAACTGAGGTTTTAAAAACGACTGCAGGTATTGTGGCGCGTACCAGGAGTGAAGACATTTTGATGACAAACTCAACTCTGCAACATGTATGTGGAGTTTGGTGTGCGTTAGGGAATGTTCACACAGATTTTTCAGGCGTATTTCAGGCTTTAAAATGGTCGCGTTACGCTCCGAAATACGCCTTGAAAACGCCTGCAGCAGGTTACCATTTTTTTTCGAGAGTTAAAAGCTGGGTAGTGCATACAAGGCGTCATTTTACACTGCCGTTTCAAAATACAAAGCGTAAAATTGCGCCTCGTTAAAAAAGGAGTGCACGTCACTTCTTGAAGCATTTTTGAGAAAGATTTTAACCATTTCTTATGGACAATGTCAGAAACGCTTTGAAGAAACACGTTTTTCAAAGGCGGTTTTCTCTTGAAAATCGCTTCATATTTTTCTGCCTCGTACAGACTGTGCGTGAACATACCCTGAGGGTGCACTCACACGTTGCATACGAAAAATGGATGCGGTTTTTAGATGCTTTTTTTTTATGCGGGTCTAACTGCACCTTAACCGCAAAATGTGAATGGACCCTAAGCTATGGCCACACGGCGACCTTGCCCGCGACACAGGTCACGTTGCCGGAGATCGCGGCGTCGCCCTGCCTGCAACGCAGGTAATGAAGTTCAATGTGGTCTGCAAGTTGCCGTGATCGCGACACCACAGTCGCAAGAAATCCAGCGGGTTTGGATTTCTTGCGACAGTCATGTCGCGGCAATCTGTGGGTCATAATGCGGCCACATTCACTTTTATTACCTGCGATGCAGGCAGGGCGACACAGCGAGCTTTGGTCGTGCGAGCCGTAGTCTTAGATTGGAGAGCATCCAGCTGTGACCTGTGACTATTCATGAGGAGTTGTTTGGATCCAACTTTGCTGATTTTACGAGTGGCTGTGGGTGGAGCTGAAGCGTTTTGGAGCGGAGTCATCACGGAGTCTGTAAAGGAGATTAAATGATTAAACAAGAAAATTAACATAAAATTGAAGTTCCCTCCCCATTCTGTGATGAACTGTTAGCTGTGTTAAAGGAGCACTCCAGTAATAAAACAATAACAGTGCTTGTAAATGCTGCCACCCCATTTAAGGCCTCGTTCACATCTGTGTTGGAGGCTCCATTAGGGGCCTCCGTCGCAGATCCGGTCGAGATTACCAAAGACAATAGCGCAGCATGCAGCGCTATTGTCTCCGGGAAAATCACCGACACTCCGACGGAACCTACTCAAGGCAATGGGTTCCGTCACCGAACACACCGACGCATGTGTGAACTAAGACTTATACCGAACTTTCCTCCAATCAGAGTTTCCCCCAATTAGACAGATGCCAAGATAAGGAATTACAGAGCTGTGCAGTTACACGCAGACATATTCTGGGATAAATGGGAACAGGAAAACTGCAGCAAACTAAAACCCTATTCTGAAATTGGGATTGAACTTTCCATGATGGTTGAAGGAGATTTTCAGTTTTACATAAATAAAGCTTAAGCATTGTGTAATAAAAAGTTCTGCAACTTTCGAATATACTTTTTGTTTAAATTCCTGACCATTTTCAAGATCGCCGCTTGCTGTCAGGGAATGTGATCATTCTTGTTAACATCCAGAGGGTGGAAACCCGTCCTGAGTTATTCCTGTTCGTAGCTGAGAGTTTGCTACAATCAGTCTAGACAATCCTATGTGAGCTAAACAGTTTGAAGTCCAGACTGATACATTTAATCTAAACTGATACATTGTAACAAACTTTCATGACAGGAGTGAGATTTGTCCAAATTCTCTCCCTTCTTCTGGATGAACTTGATGGACAACGTTCTTTTTTTAACCATAATAACTATGGGGGAAATTTATTAAAGTGCAACTAAACTTTCATAGTGACATGTCAGAAGGTGAGAGCTGAGCCGCTACATTTCTGATAGACTTTTCTCGAAAACCCGAGCAGTTGGCGTAAGGGCCCATAAACTTTCTATTGAGCCCCTACACCGTTACATCAGCTTTCCGTAGAAAAGCCAAACAGAAACCAAGTGACTCAGCTCTCACCCGAGCGCTTCTGCCTCCTCGTTTTAGCGATTGGTGGGGTCTCAGTGCTCGGGCCCCCACCGTTCAAAACTTCTGACATGTCACTATGATATGTCAGAAGTTTTCTGAAAGTTTAGTTAACTCTCGAAAACACATAACGCCAAACTACAGATCGCCCCACTCCCTAATGACTCAAAACGACACATTACCCATATCAAAATAGCGAATAGAATATAGAAACCGCATTAAACCTTTATTTCATACTCAACTTCATACTTAAAAAAACAGACCTTGTTTTGCGGTTTTGTCATTTTCCCTTTACAAAAATGAAAACAATTCTATAGAAAATGGGAGCAAAGATCAAGCTCAGTTGATCACAGCAAAAAAGTTGGAATATATATTTAAAAACACACACAAAAAAAGAAAGCTATAGTCATCAAAACCGCATGTACATCAAAACGTTTTTAATTACTAATGGATTTTCCCTGGTAATGGAGTGGTTAAATAATATCAAAAGACACTATCATAACACAGATGATGGGAAGGGGCCTATGAGGTTAATTGCCTGTAGGGGCCAAACCACCAATCCTTGTCAATCATAAAAAAAACAAAAAAACTATTTATCCTGTGAATATGCCATAAATGTTGAAGTTGGAAATACTCTTAATTTAAGTAACATCTCTATAGAAAGGAAGCTGCCTTTAAAGAGGACCTGTCACTAGGTCATATGAGTTAAACTGGTTATCTGACCTAAATAGCACGGTCCCCCCTGACTCCAGCGCTGTTTTTTCTTTTTTTTTTCCTAGACACCCACATTCCAGAGATATGGACCAGTGTCGTGTCGGCTCCCTCTATGCAAATTTGCTGTAGTTAGCCAACAGGGCGTGAACTGCCTTAAAACTGCCTCGTGCTGATTGGTCAGCATCAAAGTCAGGAAAGCTAGCTCCACCCTGTTGGCTACAGCAAATTAGCATATTGGAAGCCAACACAACAGGGGGCTATATCTCTGGAACGGGGGTCCAGGAAAACAGCGCTGGAATCAGGGAGACCGCTCTATTCAGGTCAGTTAATCAGTTCTTCTTCAAGGGGACCTGTCACTATTAGGGTCCACATAGACGTTGCGGTTAAGGTGCATTGAAAACCGCATCCGAAACGGCATCTGTTTTTACTGCGATTTGGTGCATTTTGCAAAGCAGTTACACTTTATACCGCAAACGTATTGGAAAAAGTAACAAAAATCAAGGTAAAAAAAAAAACAACACGTTTTTTGGGATGCAAATTTTAAACGCAACGTCTAAATGGACGCAAACCATCTAAAGCCACAGATTACACATTGACCCTATATATTTCTGTATTTTGAACACATTCTCAAGGGTCCTTAGCATTAAAGGGCATATTCGCTTTGTTTCACATAAATGTAGAGCAGCATAGATTTCTGTGGCATTAACATGTAAATTGTGACCCACAACTAATCGGACTTTCTGACCATTGAATTTTGGGGATAAGGAATCACTCACCAAGACTCTGCTTATGCAACATTACAATCCAATTCAAGGAGGGTGTACAAGTCTGCAAACAGCAAAAAGTTGGGGTATCAAAATAAGTAAGAAGTAAAAATAAGAAAAAGGATTACAAACTACAGATAGCAAATGTAATGTTAAACATTTAGCCGAGGCCTCCTGTAGTTACAATCAGTAGATCGTAATTAACATTGACAAATTTACCTGACGCTTTTGCATAAAATTTAAAGATTCCTATCGATCCCACAAGTATTTGATCTGTGAATAAAAGAGTTGAAAATAAGTTACTTTTTTTTTTAAATACAGAAAACACTCGTATACATAAAACATGACACCAGCTGATCGCAATGATTATAAACTCCTCAACATTGAAATTGCAACATCAAGAAGGAAAAGTTTTTTGCATTGTGAAAATCACAGGATGGATAGACATGCTAATGATATGCAAATGATCAAAAAATGGAAACACAATATTCTAAACATCTTGATTTATTCAGCATAGAGTATGAGCGCCACACGTAGAAATACACGCACTTACACGCCTTGGCATGCCATCAATGAGGTAATTAATGGTTGTCTGAGTAATGTTATGCAGCCCTGAATGCACTTAGGCACGCAAATCAGGATTGGTTGTGGCAGCTCCCTTTCCAATTGCCGACCAATGACGTCCCAGATGTGATCAATGGGAGACAAATCCGGAGACACTGCAGGCCATGGTAGCAGGCTGCCCACGCAGGACCAGCATTGACTTAAGTGCCTGAGGAAGGTCAAGGTGTTGACCGAAACGTTGCACTGTCACTGGCTACAAATAAATCAATTATTTGTTTGGATAAATAGCTCCATATTGGTGTGCATAGTACTTCTTTTCTCTACTGGATCGGGTTGGGCCCCTACTCATGCACCCACACCATTACCTAGTGCTATCCGAACCTTGCAACTAAGGCTGCTCACAGTAGCACGAGCAACTTCCAGCCTGGCCTTGTCCTGTTGAAAAATGGCTTCTGGACACTTTGGAGAAATGGTCGTATTACTGGTTCCCCAACCAAACCAATGTTACGCCGAGTTGTTCATCATTGCGTTCGAGACAAAAGTGGGACTCATGTATTTAGAGGATAGGCCTTCATTCCAGCCTCCATTGCTGTCTTGCTGTGCACCATGATAGCCTTTGAAAGCGGTGGCGTGTGGTCAATGGAACACCTGTAGCTGGACGTCTGGCTCGTAGCCCAATGCCATGCAAACGCCTTCTGATGGTTTGTGTGGACACTGGTTGCCGCCCTAGTCTTGGGATGTGATGTCCAATTTCACTTGCCGTACAGAATGGATCACTATGCGTCGTTCTTCCAATGAGACAATCCGTCCATGCAGAGGTTCGCCTCCGCACACCTCTTGCGGTCTTTCCCGTTCGTTGTTGTTCTCCCAACCTCCGGGACACGCAACGTTGAACAGTGCGGACATCTCGGCCTAGGCGTATAGCGATCTGCTGTAGTAATAAGCCAGTTTATAGATTCTGGCCCTCCAAGTTTGCGACAATGCGCGATAACTGGCACGTTGACCAACAGAAGGCATCACACAATCATCCCACACCACGCAATCTGATTTTTGAGGTTTCACGTGGGTAAAAAACTTTGCTTTCAATCTGTCTTTTATGCCCCCCCCCCCTACCTCCACATGTCGCAGATTGGAGAACGGTGCTTAAATTTTGATCATTTGCAGATCTTAGAGATACCGGTTACTTCCTTGATCTACATAAGCTTACGGCTTGTCCTTCTTGGTGTTGCGATTTTAATGTTGAGGAGTTTATTATGGACCTGAGGAGGTCCACGTATTATCCAGTATTGTGGAATAATGGCTGGCACTGATACATTGCATCATAGAACAGATTCGGAGGGGAAGCAGAAAACAATGAAAAGTCTCCAGATAGGTGGGGGCTCCAGAGGTGGACTCCCCCTATGAGATACTGGTGATATGCCATATGTTCAAAGTGGGAAAGGCCCTTCCATGAATCAAAGAGGTTGTCCCAAAAACTACAATTATCACCTGTCCACAGGATAGGTGATAATTGTCTGATCGCTGGGGGCCTAACTGATGGGACCCCCATCGATCGCATGAATGGGGGTCCCAAACCACCAGTTTCTCCTCATTGCACCCCCTGCAGTGAGGAGGAGCTTAAATGGAGCGGTGTACGAGCATGCACCTGCCGTTCCATTCAGTGCCTATGGGACTGACGAAAGCAGTCTAAGCGCTGTACTCCGCTTTTCCCGTCATTCCCATAGACTTTGAACACATGCTCGACCAACGCTCCTTTCAATGTCCTCTTCACTGCGGTCGAGCAGTAAGAAGGTACGGGGGTTCAGGACCCCCGTTCTCCCGATCGGTCGGGCCCCCTGTGATCAGACAATTATCAGCTATCCTAAAAATTGTCGATTCTGGGATTACCCCTTTAATGAGAGATTGTCATATGTAGCTCCATCCCTCACATGCCTTGTTCACCACTGACAGTCCTGTCTCCTGCAATTCTGCCTCACCTTGGAATAACTAAGAACCCTTTTACACGGACCAATTTTTGGGCAAACGAGAGTTCACAGAAAATGTAAACAGGGCAACGATCAGCCACGCTCGTCAACGGCTGATTGCATTGTTCATGCAGCAAAAAAATATTATCGTTGTAGGCAGCACATCTCCAAGTGTAAACAACAATGTGCTGCCGACATGATGGAAATGTATGGGGACGAGCGATTATAGTAACGAGCGCTTGTCCCTATTCATTATTGCTCATAGCTCCTTGTAAAAGGAGGAAACGAGCGCCGATCAACGAGCTGTCTCATTGACCGGCGCTCGTTGTTTTTGCCAAAATCGGCCAGTGTAAAAGGACCCTAACCGCTCTATCCTGCTTTGTAATTCACCAAATCTGTGATGGTCCCTGAGTAATTTGTAAGAGGGGGAGGGTTGCCTCTGTTTTTAAAGGAGGGAAAATGGAAGATAATACTACCCAAATAATAGTGCCTAAATAATACTACCATACAGTGCCCTAACAATACTGCCATATAGGGCCTACATAATACTGCCATATAGTGCTATATAATAGTGCCATATAGTGCTTACATAATACTGCTATATAGTGCATACATAATACTGCTATATAGTGCATACATAATACTGCTATATAGGGCCTACATAATACTGCTATATAGGGCATACATAATACTGCTATATAGTGCATACATAATACTGCTATATAGTTCATACATAATACTGCTATATAGTTCATACATAATACTGCTATATAGGGCCTACATAATACTGCTATATAGTGCATACATAATACTGCTATATAGGGCTTACATAATACGGCTATATAGTGCTTACATAATACTGCCATATAGTGCATACATAATAATGCTATATAGTGCTTACATAATACTGCCATATAGTGATTACATAATACTGCTATATAGTGCTTACATAATACTGCCATATAGTGCTACATAATAGTGCCATATAGTGATTACATAATACTGCTATATAGTGCTACATAATAGTTCCATATAGTGATTACATAATACTGCTATATAGTGCATACATAATACTGCTATATAGTGCATATATAATAATGCTATATAGGGCTTACATAATACGGCTATATAGTGCTTACATAATACTGCCATATAGTGCTACATAATAGTGCCATATAGTGATTACATAATACTGCTATATAGTGCATACATAATACTGCTATACAGGGGCTACATAATACGGCTATATAGGGCCTACATAATACCGTTATATAGGGCATACATAATAATTCTATACTGTGAACACATAACAGTCCCATTAGTGCAAAAATAACAGTGGCCTGTAGTGCTCAAATAATAATGCTGTACATATCCTTAATAATACCACAGCTGGTGCCATGATGTAAGCTCGGAGGCACAATGCCAGAGGATAATTTCCCATTTGGCCCATTCTATAATCCGGCCCTGATTGAGCAGCTGTCACATCCTGGTTCCCACAATAAGATCCCTTTAAACTCAAATGAATGTTTTATGGAGTTCGGAGGGGCGAGCGTGCCACTCAGTCCTAGGGACACTTATCTCAGCTAGGCACACGCGGCCAATGATCAGGCCATGAAGGGGCTAGTAAGGAGCACTAACAATCATCACTCTATGGATGGCTATTGGGGGTCTGTCTGTACAAATAGTCATTATGTTGTTGGAGTTTCCTGCCAAAAGTAATTAGATCTGTCATCAAAATTATAATGTGTAAGCACAACCGAAATAGACTCAGGAGAGAGGTCTTACCTTCACACTTTTCCCAGAAAAAAAATAAAATGAAGACATAAGAACATTGTCATTAGCGGGCAGTGACATTTTCATTAAAAAAAACAACACAAACAACGGCTGCACACACTCAGACTCACGCATACTCTTAACTGGTTAATGTTGCCATTTTACTAAATTTACATATCTTCTACCGATCCAGTATATTATAGTTCACAGCAGCATTCATAGTTCTGCTGGTAGCTGGAACCAGTTGACACAATTTACAGCTGTGGATTAGTTTGAGCTGTAATTGAAGATTCGTACACAATAAGTATTATGTGCCCAGCAGCGCTTATCGATTGGGCCTACGACTGCTGGAAGTGGGTAAGGGGCTAAATTACGATATAGGGGGAAGGGTTAGTGGCGGGTCTGAGAAGTAACAGATCGTGTGAGGAGAGGCAGGAAGCTCTTGGAATTTTCATTCCTGGATTATTACTCTCCCTCCTCTTTTCTGGTTGTATAAATTTTGTTCTTCGTCTTGTCTTGTCCAAGCTGGCGGTGGAGAACCTTACCGATAGAAGAAAAGCTTGGGTTTTCCATCCTGCCCAGTGTCATGCGATGGCTTGGCAGCGGGTTATGTCCATTACAAGGCTTTGAATGTTATTGGTTCTGTATATATGACGGCATACCGGCAAAGTCCTTGTTATTTAATGTAATAGAGGCTGTGGCCGACCGCAACCCTAAGGGAAACCTGACATACCACATTCTAGGAAGGGATTGGTTGGGATCTGCTTGAAAACGGAGCGGTCAGGATTCCGCTATGACCGCAAACCGTGATTCTAGTGTAAACAGAGCCTTAAACACTGATGCAGTTGCATCCATAGATGGGGACCTATCTTGTGCTCGCTTATGATACAAGAATCCCTCAATGAGAGAACAGCACTGGTTCACCCTCCCATCCTTGGTTTGCTAGTTTTCTCCATCTTTATTTGCTAATGTTGCGCTTCCTGTATTATTGAGTATCACTGAGTTTTTGCCACAAATTTTTTGAGCTCTCTCTTCAACAGAAAGATGGAATAACTGCGTTCATTTCTGCCTCCCATTGATTTCAATGGGGTTTTTGTGGCGGAAAATGGCTCAAGATAAGACACGTCGCTTCTTTTTCCCACAAGCTTTTTTTTTTGCTCGCGATAAAAAACACCTCCACCTCCTATTGAAATCAATGGGAGTCAATTTCGGCCGTTTTTTGCCGCTGCATTTTCCGCAGCAAAAAAACTCTGTGTGAACAGGGCCTAATAAGGAAGGAGCGACCCATAGTTCATACCATCCTTGGGAATAGCGAAGCCTCTCCATGGGACACAGAGCAGCTCCAGGGGTGGCCTCTATGTTATGTATGTTTACCAGCAGTTAAAACCAAAATCTCCCATCAGTTGCATCTGCTTTTTGTTTTTCTTTTATATCTCTCGTCTCATTCACTTAAACAATTTTTCAACTAGAAAAAATATTGGGAATTTTTTTTTTTTCTGTCCGTCATTTTTAACAGTCAAATCACTGGGATGTTGGAAAAGACTGAAGTCATCCTTGACCTTGATCTTTTAAAACTGCTGAAGCCATCATTTCATTCAGTGGTTCGGACGATGTACATTTTTTGTGCTTATGGACAGCAGCTGATGATTTTTTTTTAAACTTTATTATGAAAACAGGGTCGGTTATGAAATCTTTCGCTCAAAACAAAAACCCAACCAAAAAGAGGGAGAAATAATTTTTAGATCACAGCATATATTCTAGAATGTTAACCATAAAATGAGGTCCACATCTGAACCCGCTCTTTTTTTATATTTCTTTTATATTTTCATTTACTAGTGACCAAGGAGGTTTTTTGGAGGTCTTACCTTGTTCGTTGGAGCTGCAGAGAAAATACTCAGCGTTAGAAGTCGATAGCAGATAACAAGCATTAGATTTGATTAGACATTAAATAATTCTTACAAGAACGGTTTTGACTTATTCCAGGAAAAATATTGCTTACAAGTTTCTCTAAACAGATAAATGTACCCGCCGTTTTGTGTATACAGCTCATATGCAGACCCCTTTGTTTTCCCTGCTTACAGACTACAAGCAAACCCTGTGTGTGGTCTGCAGTCTCTACCTCTCTTTTTGCTAACCTTCAAACAGTAACTGAGGGGTGAGATGGTAGAGAGTAACGCACAACTGTTGAATCAGACTACACACAGGGTTTGTTTGTAGTCTGTAGCCATGGAGACACATTGGTCTTGTAATTGAAGTATAATCAATACATAATCAAATGTACTATATTTTCTGTTTCAATTCCTCATCATGTTTAAAATCTGTGTTTGTGGTCATTGAATGGATGATGGATGGTAAAAACACTGTCTTTATTATTTTCAACTAACAAGTGTGTAAGTGTGTGGAGCAGCCCCTATCTCCAGTAAAGACGCCACTGTTGCTTTAAGTGCACAGATTTATGTTGTTTCCTCCATAGGTCCTGATCCTGGAGAAGGATTGTTGCTATATTCTATATGTATATACTTGCGCATGTTAAATTCGTTTTTGATGTGTTCCTTATTACAGGCAATGGTGGCTCACTTTGAAGGGGGCGCCGGGAGAAACGTCCCGGATGCCATTTGCGATTATATTTTGTTACGCCAACAACTGTGTGGGGACGCGACCATCGTAGAGATGCTGCGTACCTCAGATTGGTTGGTGCCAAACTGATAAAAGGCGGCTGTTCCCGCCGATCAGGGTCAGTGCGCAGGCTACGGCCCTGAGAGCAATAGGTTGTCTTAGTGCTGGTAACACGTGGAAGACGAGAGACCCTTGAGATTGATGGGTCTGGAAATGGAGGGTCGAGGTGAAAGGGAGCCTCTCCGCAGGAGAGAGAGAGAACAAACAGAGAGGGAAAAGGCCCAGAAAACTACCTGTTTCTGGAATTTCATCATGGAGCTGAAAAGAAAAAAAAAGAGAGTTGTTATATAAAATCGTATGTCGTTATTATGGTTATTGAAAAGAAAATATATAAAGAATGGCTAAAATATTCCATCAGGACAACTCTGTCTCATTCAGTTGCAGAAGACTTGCTGATCTCGTGAGATTTACCACGGGTCTTCTTTATTGCTGTGAGATTATACGCTCTGATTGGACCGCGTGGATGCAGGAGACCACGCCCACTGAGCAGAAAGGAGGCCGTCTCCTCTCTGTACATTCACTCACAATTAGGATATTTGGCGCCAAAACGGAGCAGGGGCCGTAGTGGGACAACCAGGATGCAAAATATAATAATTCACTGCACTGGTGTTGGGAGGATGCTGGGAATAAGGGGAGGCATGTGGTTTATAAAAAAAAAATTAAAAATTTTAAAAAAACTGAATTTCAGGGACTTTCATATTGACGGCCTATCCTTAGACTAAATTAAAAGGCTAAACATTATTCAGATTAAATATCTTTAATAACACATCATCTGACCACGTATTATTGCTCAGGGCTAGGCAGTCTATACCGATATCCACCGCATATCTATATATATAGCAAAGGTCGGAAAGGAGGGGTATTGAGCAAGCTCACAGGCTGAGCCCGCTCCATAAGACAAGCGTATCAGCCGTATGTTACAACCGACACTTCAGTACAATGAGCAGGATCACGCTTTTTAACCCCTTAGATGCCGGAAATCAATAGCAACATCTAAGCTGTTAGAAACAGGGGGGGCAGCCCCCACTGACGTACCATCGGCCTACCCACGACGCGTTCACGGGGGGTTATGATGGTTGTCATGGCAGGCTGGGGGCCTAATGAAGGCCCCCAGGTCTGCCACCTTTGTACTCCTAGGGCTTAATAGGAGCCTGTGAAAATCACAATATACTACATTAGTATTACAATCAGTCGTGCTAGCGATCCAAAGATTGATGGTTCAATTTTCAGAGGAGGACTAATGAAAATGCAGTAAAATAAAAAGAGATTTTATACATATTATTTTTTATTATTATTATTTATTAAAAAGTTAAAAAAATTTTTTTTTTCCCATTTCACCCCAAAAGCAATAAAAAAAAAAAAGCCCTCATACTGCTCAATTGACTGAAAAATAAATAAAAGTCATGGCTCTCAGAATATATGGCAACACAAAACAAATTTTATTTTTAACAATTATTTTTTTATCTAAAAGTAGTAAAAAACATTAAAAAACAAAAACTACATATAAATATGGTATCGCTGTAATCAAATTGACCTGCAGAGTTATAAAAAAGTTTTTACGGCATGGCGAATGTCGTAAAAACTAAATCCCCCAAAAAAAAAAACTATGGAGAAATCACTTTTTTTCTCATTCCACCCCATAAAGAAATTTTCTCCAGTTTCCAAAGTACATTATATGGTGCCATGAAAAACAACAACTCTTTCTGCAAAAAACAAAGTTATGGCTTTTATAAGGCGGGGAGAAAAAAAAAAAGCGAAAATGAAAATCCGAAAGATAGCTGCAGAGGGAAGGGATTTTCACGCAATGAACCATAAGTGTCTATTTTACGAATTCAAAAAAGTTGGGACATGTAGCGGATTCAGAAGTAATTACCAATATAATAGGCCTTCCGGTTGCCAGTTTTGCAAAGAGAACTAAACAGGGAAACGTCCAAAAAAAATCTAAAATTGCTATAAGTAAAAGGAACACAATTACCAAACTTCTGATTTACTAATATTTGGCCAATTTAAGTTTTGGGTGTAAATATTCTTTAATCACTTCCCACACCGTCCAATGTGCATCAGTGTTTTAACGCATTGTTTATTGCCTTTACGTCGCAGTAGCTGTGCCCGCGATATCACCAGAAGAGTCGCCTGTTATCTTGCAGCAATGAGAAGGATCTTAGATCCCGACTGTTTTCATCTTAAAATTCTGCAGTCAATAGCAAAAGTATCTTGTAAGAGCTCTTTTCGTCCCCCATCGGAGCTCCTGCTACATATTTCAGGGGTTCAATTGATTTATATGGCAGCCTAAGAAAAGACCCCCATGGCTGCCCCCAGTAGGTGTCTATGAGGCTACATCTTAGGTATGGCCTATTAGGTGCCAGTCAGTTTTATACGTTATATACATATTTGGTATCACCATAATTGTAGCAGCCTGTGGAATAAAGGTAACGTTATTTACACTGCGAGGTCTTCAATCAGAAAGGGCCATATTGTAATACACGGTATACTCACTGCAGGAATTATGAAGATCAGCGGTGTTACGTAGACGCTGTGCAGTCATAAAATGTAGAGACGATCTCGTCCAAACTACGTCAGAGATGATGCAGCACGTGATACAACCTCGTAACTGATCTCAGGCGCGAACAGGCAATGAAGTGTCCAAAGCATCATTTACATTACACCCGGACTGCAGATAAGTCCCAGTGACAATTCATCACATGTGCGTGTCTGAGACTATGGAGGATGCAGTCATTAGGTTGCGTTATCGCCTATGATGTAATGTGGACAAACACACACAAATATTTACCTGGCCAACCTTAGTAGAGAAACCAACTCTGGAAATGACGGCTTCAGGTAACTCAGGTTAATGGTAACATGATAAACTGGGATTCCTTACAGGAAGGCACTTTACAAGAGGGCCTGCTAAAGAACAGTGACGTATCTACCATAGAACCATGGACCTTGAATAGAAAAGTCTAGCACATTACTGCTGCCCAAGCAACACATTCTCCACCAGTCCTCCTCCTCATTCTCCACCGGTCCTCCTCCGCTACAGTCGCCCTCCTCCGCTACAGTCGCCCTCCTCCTCCTCCGCTACAGTCGCCCTCCTCCTCCTCCGCTACAGTCGCCCTCCTCCTCCTCCGCTACAGTCGCCCTCCTCCTCCTCCGCTACACTCGTCCTCCTCCTCCTCCGCTACACTCGTCCTCCTCCGCTACACTCGTCCTCCTCCTCCTCCGCTACACTCGTCCTCCTCCGCTACACTCGTCCTCCTCCTCCTCCGCTACACTCGTCCTCCTCCGCTACACTCGTCCTCCTCCGCTACACTCGTCCTCCTCCGCTACACTCGTCCTCCTTCTCCTCCTCCGCTACTCGTCCTCCTTCTCCGCTACACTCGTCGTCCTACTCCTCCGCTACACTCGTCCTCCTCCTCCACAGTCGTCCTCCTCCGCTATAGTCCTCCTCCTCCACAGAGGTGTCTACACCAATAGAGAACAGAAGATAACCTCTCCCACGGATCACGTCTCACTCAGGTAGCCACAAGTGTCAGTGGTTGTCCAAAAGTGAAGGAACATTCTGGATCACTTCTGGGCATCGGTGGTGTTTTTTACATAATTATTTTTGTATTCAGTTTTTGTTTTGGTCAGTAGGGGGCTTATTGAACTTAGACTAAAGTAGGAGAGAACAAGACGTCTTATGCATTGGACAATGTGGTTCCAAAAACAAAAAACAGAACTAGAATAAAATACAAAAAACTCAGCTCTAGAGCCCCCAGCCTGGTGAGAATGTACTTACTTCTTCTTCTTCTTCTTCTTCTTTATCTTCGTCTGTGGAAGGTCATGATGAGGTTTTCGTTATTTCAACCCTCATTAGTCAATACAAGGACACGTTACTATAGGAATTCTTGGGATTTGAAGCTTGTAGACAGTAGGAAGAGAGATTACAGGGCACATATCAGCAGCTGCTTGAGAAAACAATGTATGGAGTATATTGCTCTCCCCGGGCAGATCGCTTCTTTTACTGCAGCTGCTTGGAGTTCAGCACATCTGTAATAAGCCTCCCACCAAACCAAGCAAGCAGAGATAGGAAACCCAGTGCAGAAATTGGGCCCCTATTATGGTTATGCTTGACCCCAGCTGTATTCCTACATATCTCTGCAGTGGAATCTGCGTGCCTGGGAGAGAGCGCTGTGCTCAAATAAGACACTTTGCAGGAATTCATGATCTGCAAACTACAATTTCTCTTCGGGAGACCGTTATCTAGCAAGAGCTGATGGGAAGAGTAGTTCACACCTGCCGGTAGTCTCATGAATTGAAGAGACTATATTCATTAGCTCCAGTACTGACCAATATGTGCTTATCGGGATGTGCACTTCAAGTATAGTGGATGAAATATTTTTTTAAGACCATCATCATCATCGTCCACACAACAATATATTTTCTATAATATTCGGTTTCGTACCAAGAGTTGTGATATATCATGAAACATAAAGCAGATCAAGTTTTTAGATCTGCATTTGATAATGAAATGAACCCGTTCAGAGAGGACGCTACCCGTTCAGAGAGGACGCTACCCGTTCAGAGAGGACGCTACTCAGTCTCTGATCAATGTCTATACGATCAAGGAAAATAAATTATCCAGGAAATCTAATACAAGGGGATTATTCCTCCCAAGACTGTATGAAGGATATTTGTCTGCTTGATATTGAACCCTTTGCAAATCAAAATATTTTAAGAAAGATTTTAATTCTGAAATCTGTAACATCTTGTTACCTGACCGATCTATGCCGGAGCCGTTGGCAGAGGTCTAGTCTACCAGGGTAAATTGCAGGCTCTTGTGCCAATGTAACTTTCATAGCAAAGTAACTAAGGCTCCGTTCAGATCTCCGTCAGGGCTCCGTTCAGGCGTTCCGTCAGAACGGAACCATAGGTTTCTGTTTGCATCAGAATTGATCTCAATGGTGACTGATCCGGTGCAAATGCTTGTCGTTTGTCTCAGTTGTGCAAAGGTTCCGTTGCTTTGACGGAAGCAATACCGTAGTCGACTGCGCTATTCATTCAGTTAAAATAACGGAACCCTTACACAACGGGGACAAACGGAAACCATTTACTCCGGATCGGTCATTATTGAAATCAATGGTGATGCAAACTAAAACCTAAGGTTTCCATTTGTTTCAGTCAGGGTACTGTTCATGGGTTGCCCTGACGGAAAGCTCAACGGAACCCATGAACGGAGCCACGACGCAGATGTGAACGAAGCCTTAGAAAAGCCAACCTCTTTTCATTAGGGTATAAAATTTATTTTGTAGCTTGTGATACATTTAGTTAAGGACGTCTTAGTAGAGGACTTTATAAAATCTAGTCCTGTAGATAAAGAGGCTCATGTCCCATCATTCATTATTAGTCCCGGAGTAAAAAGGTAAATCTAAAAATCTCAATTGTTTCCGCATTCAGCCATCGGATATAAACCCCAATGTAAGGTGCATCTTGCATTAATGAGACTTAGGTGTCATTTCTGATCCAATATCCACATATAGAGGAGAATTGTTAAGTCAAATGGGAGTCTTATTAGGTTAATAAGACTGTGATTTGTGTATTGAAGAGACTCTGTCACCACATTATAAGTGCCCTATCTCATACATAAGGAGATCGGCGCTGTAATGTTGGTGACAGTAATGCTTTTTATTTAGAAAAACGATCTATTTTAAACCACTTTATGAGCGATTTTTAGCTTTATGCTAATGAGTTTCTTAATGCCCAAGTGGGCGTGTTTTACTTTAGACCAAGTGGGCGTTGTACAGAGGAGTGTATGACGCTGACCAATCAGTGACCAATCAGCGTCATACACTTCTCTCCATTAATTTACTCCGCAGATAGCGATATAGCTATATCGTTATGTGCAGCCACATACACAAAGACTAACGTTACTGCAGTGTCCTGACAATGAATATACATTACCTCCAGCCTGGACGTCATGTGTATTCAGAATCCTGACACTTCTGAATCTTTTCTGTGAGATTTCCAGCAAGGCAAGCGTAATCTGGTTTACATAATAATCTCGTGAGATTACGTTTGCCTTGCTGTAAATCTCACAGAGACGCTTCAGAAGTGTCAGGATTCTGAATACACATGACGTCCAGGCTGGAGGTAATGTATATTCATTGTCAGGACACTGCAGTAACGTTAGTCTTTGTGTATGTGGCTGCACATAGCGATATAGCTATATCGCTATCTGCAGTGTAAATGAATGGAGAGAAGTGTATGACGCTGATTGGTCACTGATTGGTCAGCGTCATACACTCCTCTGTACAACGCCCACTTGGTCTAAAGTAAAAACACGCCCACTTGGGCATTAAGAAACTCATTAGCATAAAGCTAAAAATCGCTCATAAAGTGGTAAAAATAGATTGTTTTTCTAAATAAAAGCACGGCTGTCACCTACATTATAGCGCCGATCTCCTTATGTAGAAGATAGAGCACTTATATTGTGGTGACAGAGACTCTTTAAGCATGAAATGTAATAAAGGGATCATTAGTCCAAGTTATCATGTGAGCGACCAATCAAAATATAACTTCTCCAGTGGTTGGCAACATTGGGAAGAAAAAAGGTGGTGACACAGGCAACGCAGTAATGCGAACCACAGAAATATTGTACCATCTAGGAAGGATTTGCTACATATTCAATGCCGTATCAACAGCCATAACTTATTCTACAGGATCTTCTTTAAATTAAACCTCTGCTCATTGTGGGGGATTTATTAACGCTGTCTAAATGGTGCATATTTTGGCAAATTTATTAGAATTCTGCACGTGGTATAATAGATTTGCCACAATTTGCTAGGCCTGTTAGACAAAGGTTTATTTTTTTACGCCATCTTGCGGCTGGCGTACATCTATGCTAGTAATCTGAAGTAATTATACATATATTTATTGTATTATAAGACTCCTTTTAGCCGAGTATTTTTTTTTTTACACTTTTTAAAATTGTTAAGGTAGGAGAAGGTAATTCGGCACAATCCTGGTGCATTGCTTTGCTCAGGAAATCTCTCAAAAGTAAGAACACAACCATTTTATTGCTTGTGACATTTGAGTCTCGAGACTTATCCCCTTTAAAGAGGCTCTGTCACCAGATTCTCAAATCCCTATCTCCTATTGCATGTGATCGGCGCTGCAATGTAGAGAACAGTAACGTGTTTTTTTTAAAGTTATGAGCTATTTTATATATATGCAAATGAGCTTTGAAATGGACAACTGGGCATTTTTTTCGTTATGTCCAACTGGGCGTGTATTGTGTTTTTAACTGGGCGTGTTTACGTGTATGACGCTGACCAATCAGTGACCAGTCAGCGTCATACACTCCTCTCCATGCATTTACACAGCAGCGATGTGCAGCCACATACACACCACCAGCAGCAGTCACATATCAGAGGTGAAGGGTCTGTCCCACCAGAAGGAATCACATATTATTAGAGGTGGAGGGTCTGTCATCAGCTTCATACACATAGAGGTACAGGGTCTGTCTCATCAGCAGCAGTCACATATTATCAGAGGTGCAGGGTCTGTCCCACCAGAAGGAATCACATATTATTAGAGGTGGAGGGTCTGTCATCAGCTTCATACACATAGAGGTACAGGGTCTGTCTCATCAGCAGCAGTCACATATTATCAGAGGTGCAGGGTCTGTCCCACCAGCAGCTGTCACATATCAGACGTGCAGGGTCTGTCTCACCAGCAGCAGTCACATATCAGAGGTGCAGGGTCTGTCTCACCAGCAGCTGTCACATATTATCAGAGGTGCAGGGTCTGTCTCACCAGCAGCTGTCACATATTATCAGAGGTGCAGGGTCTGTCTCACCAGCAGCTGTCACATATCAGAGGTGCAGGGTCTGTCTCACCAGCAGCTGTCACATATTATCAGAGGTGCAGGGTCTGTCTCACCAGCAGCAGTCACATATCAGAGGTGCAGGGGTCACATATTATTAGTCACATTGAGCCCTATGATGACAATTCTTTTCGGAGTGTTGTTTTGTGGTAAGAAGACCCTTATAACAGTGTTCATTGTGTTACATCCTCCTTAGTCCACTCTCCTCATATTCAGGTCTTGGGAGTCATATACATATAGTATGGCACTTCCCAGACGCCCTGCTCCTTTTCTTTCAATAATTTCTCTCATATCTGAGGAATAAGATAAGGAGGGTTTACACCTCCTCATCCTTCCCACATAATCCAGTGGGGCCACCCGCCTAGAAAGTGACCCAGCATCTTATTTCCCTCTCCTCATTTCTAAGTCTGAGAGGTTCACATACTGAATGGCTCTTTCCAGGCACCCTGCAGTTCACATTACAGGTTGTTCACCTCTATAACAAGGAGACAGGAATGAGCAGAAGACTGTTATAAGAAGTAAATCTCTGTCCTGAGTGATCAACATCGCCATGCAGGTCATGATTTACCACAGAAGTCTGGCGTGTGATCTGAAGATACCGGTATACAGCAGTCCCAGCCGACCATAGTATACAACAAAGAGTTCCTACATTTACACAGTGTATATATATTATATATATATATATATATATATATATATATATATAGGATCACACGGATAAACGTCATATAGACTGTGGTATGACATATATTAGTCAGAAGAGAATGTCCTCAGTCATCTAAGACTGCTGTCGGACTAGAAATACAGAATTCTCAGGATATTAGAAAAGAACGGACAAGAAATATTCAGTCCTACTTAATTACCAACCATTTGTGTAATCTTGGAGAGATTTGGTGCAATTCTGTGGTAAAACTCCACAGAACTTGCTGCTCTACCTCAGAACATCTGTATGTGAAGCCGTCTGAAAAAAATCTCAGGTAAAGCCCTGCCTGGGTAATACTTAACCCGAGGGGACGCCCCGCCACACTCAGGACTTCCCCCGAGGGGACACCCCGCCACATTCAGGACTTCCCCCGAGGGGACGCCCCGCCACATCCAGGACTTCCCCCGAGGGGACACCCCGCCACATTCAGGACTTCCCCCGAGGGGACGCCCCGCCACATCCAGGACTTCCCCCGAGGGGACACCTGAAGCAATGATTACATGCACAGTGATGTATTGATTCACATTATAGATGGCATTAGGGGGCTCATCGCCTGTACCCATCAGCTGTTGCTAGGTGGCGGTTATATTGCGGATATATTGCCCTCTCCTGCAGCTGCTGACAAGTTCCCTATGAAACAAGATTTAAAAGATTTGGTATATTGTATTTGAAGATTGGGTATATGGGGGATAGACTACCTGGTTCATCATTCAGATTTTCTTCTAACTGCTAAAAGAAAGAAAGAATATATTAAATTAGAAACATTTTCTTCATTGTTGTTTTTAAAAGAAGACAAAACCGCTAACAAAGCAAAACCTAAAATGTGTTTCCCGCTTCTGTTATTAGAGATTCTCCAGATTAGGGAATTATTTAAAGGGGATTTCAGAGACTTTTATATTGATCCTTATCCTAAATTGAAAGACTGAAGATTATTGTGATTGAATTGCTGTGATAACATAGTTACATATAGCTGTAGAGAAAGATAAAAGATACACGGCACACATGGTGCATCATCCTAAGGTGTATAAAATATGAGATTGGAACAGGAACGGTGCTCACCTGGTGTAGTTGTCCTGGGAGCACAACGTCCTTCGTAGCGAGAGATAGGAGGGTCTGCAGCTTGGGAATTGCCCGGTGACCCGTAGGCACAAATTGTAGGTATATGAAACTAAAAAGATTCCCAATAAACGGCGCTGATCCTCCCAGAGGATAGATAGAGGAAGTTCGACATGCTCCTTCGATCTGGAGCCGCTAGGCAGATTTCAACTGAAATCCAAGACTGCTATAGAAATAGTTATTAATACTTTATTGTGTTTTTTTATATATAGTAGAAAACATTGAATGCTACTATTGTGTTTTTTTCTCCAGCCTGATGAAGAGACCGGTCCGGTTTTGAAACGCGTAGCAGTCAATGTTTTCTACTATATATAAAAAAACGCAATAAAGTATTAAGAACTATTTCTATAGCAGTCTTGAATTTCAGTTGAAATCTGCCTAGCGGCTCGAGATCGAAGGAGCGTGTTGAACTTCCTCTGTCTATTGTCACATTGGGTTCGTGGACCCACTGGGCCGTACCGCTTTGGCAGTATGGCAGCTGGCCAACAGGGCGCAGGTCAAAGTCTATAGTTCTATAGGGTACCTGTGGCAGCTCGGACAGTAGCAAGGCAGGCTAGGCTGGGACTAGGCAGCAGGTAGATGTCAGGCGTGGAGTAGCCGGATAGGCGTGGTATACAGCTCAGCACGGCGCTAGATCAGGATACAGGTTACAGGAACAGGGAACACTGGGAGCAGGAAACACTAGGGCACCATTTGCAAGACAAACTTCGGATAGGACAACAACGCTCAGGCATAGAAGCAGGGGGCTGGATCCCTCTTATAGTCCAGGGTACTATACAGGATCCGGCCTACAGGATCCGGCCGAGGTAAGTGGAAGCGAGTGCTGGCGTCTCCTAAGGAGAAGACTGGGACCAGCGCTCGCCGACTCGTGGCTGCGGCCGTCAGGGGGAGAGTGGACCTGACGGACCGCAGCCACGGACATGACACTATCCCCCCTCTTACGCCCCCTCTTCTTGGGACCAGAGCAAGAGAGAAACTTCTTCAGAAGCGTAGGAGCGTTGAGGTTCTCCTTTGGCTCCTAGGACCTTTCTTCAGGACCAAACCCCATCCAATCCACCAAATAGAAAGTCTTTCCTCTCACTCTCTTGGTGTCCAAGATCTCCTTAACCTCAAAGGTGTCTGAAGAACCGCTGGAGGCAACCGCGGGGCTAGGAGTCTTGGTAAAGCGATTCAGGACCACTGGTTTCAGGAGGGAGACATGAAAGGAATTGGGGATCCTGAGGGTAGGGGGCAGCCAAAGCTTGTAGGCGACAGGGTTGGTCCGTTGCAGGATCTCGAAGGGTCCGAGGAACCTGGGGGCAAACTTGCATGACGGCACCCTCAGTCGAATGTTCCTGGAGGACAGCCAGACCTTTGTGCCAGGAAGAAACTGAGGAGGTTCTCTTCCCCTTGTGTCTGCCTTCCGTTTCATACGGTCAACTGCCAGCAGAATGGAGGATCCAGTCTGCTGCCAAATCTGTAGAAAGTCCCTAAAGGCCGTGTCAGCACGGACTATGAAGAACGGTGTGTTCCTTGTGGAGTCGTTGGTATGATTATTGTAGGAGAATTCATCCCACAGAAGCAACTGCACCCAGTCAACATGCTGCCTAGAGACGAAATGACGCAGGTAGTTCTCCAAAATCTGATTGATACGCTCGACCTGACCATTGGACTGAGGAAGGTAGGCTGAGAAAAAGTCCAACTTCACACCTAGGAGTCCGCAGAGGGCTCTCCAGAACCTCGAGGTGAACTGAACCCCCCGATCAGACACAATATGCTGCGGCAAGCCGTGCAGGCGGAAGATGTGTTGGATAAATAGCTTGGCCAGTTGAGGAGCAGACGGAAGACCGGTCAGAGGAACAAAGTGGGCCAATTTCGAAAATCGATCCACCACCACCCAGACAGTACTGCATCCGGCAGAGAGAGGCAGGTCAGTAATAAAGTCCATCGCTATATGCTGCCAGGGAGCATCGGGCACAGACAATGGCTGGAGCAGGCCAGCAGGTCTGGAGTGAGCGACCTGTTAGCTGCACACACAGAGCAGGAGGAAACAAAGTCAATAATGTCTTTGGGCAGCGTGGGCCACCAGAAATGACAGGCAATCAGATCCCGGGTCTTATGGGTCCCCAACTTGCAGTGGATTGACTGAGAAAATGCAGGATGGGTCGATAATGTTCTGTGGCATCTCCATGGTGTCTTCTGTCTCAAAAGACCTGGACAAGGCATCGGACCTCACATTCTTGTCAGCTGGGTGATAATGGAGCTCAAACTGGAACCTGGCAAAGAACAGTGACCACCTGGCCTGACGAGGATTCAGCCGTTGGGCTGTCTGGAGGTAGGTGAGGTTCTAGTGGTCCGTAAAAATCACTATGGGGTGTGCTGCGCCCTCTATTAGATGTCTCCACTCCTCCAGGTCCAATTTGATGGCCAGTAACTCCTGATCCCCAATCGAGTAGTTGCACTCTGCGGAAGAGAAAAGCTTAGAGAAATATAACATATACCTTAGACTTGCCCTTTGAACCTCTCTGGCACAGGAGTGCACCAGCACCGACAGAAGAGGATCCACCTCCAACGAGAACTGTAGGGAAACGTCTGGATGATGGAGGATAGAGGCTGACGTGAAGGCACTCTTCAGGCTATTGAATGTGGACTCTGCCTCAGGAGCTCACACCTTGGTGTTCATGCCCTTCTTGGTGAGGTTAGAGATAGGAAATGTCAGTGAAGAGAAGTTTGCGATGAACGGTCTGTAAACATTGGTGAATCCCAGAAAGCGCTGTATGGCCCTCAAGCCTTGAGGACGTGGCCATTCCAGGATGGACGTTACCTTTTCAGGATCCATCTTGAGACCTCTATTCGAGATGATGTAGCCCAGGAAGGGTAGAACATCTCTCTCAAACACGCACTTCTCCAACTTGGCGTACAGATGATTCTCCCTTAACTGCAGCAAAACTTGACGGACATGTCTCTGATGAGTCATAGGATCTGGAGAAAAAAAAAATGAAGATGTCATCAAGATAGACCACTACACAAGCATAGAGGAGGTCACGGAAGATGTCATTAACAAACTCCTGAAAGACCGCGGGGGCATTACACAGGCCGAAGGGCATTACTAGATATTCATAGTGTCCGTCACGGGTGTTAAATGCCGTCTTCCATTCGTCACCTTGGCGAATACAAATTAGGTTGTAAGCCCCACGCAGGTCTAGCTTGGAAAAAATCTTGGCACCACGTATAAGGTCAAATAATTCTGAGATCAATGGCAAAGGATGCTTATTTTTCACCGTAATCTGGTTGAGACCCCGCTAGTCTATACAGGGATGTAGAGAACCATCTTTCTTCTTCACGAAGAAGAACCCGGCTCCTGCCGGGGAGGAAGACTTGCGTATGAAGCCCCGCTCCAAGTTCTCTCTAACATAGGCGGACATAGACAGAGTCTCTGACAAAGAGAGAGGATATACCCTACCACGGGGAAGGGAAGCACCAGGAACCAGCTCGATAGGACAGTCATATGCCCGGTGTGGGGGCAGTGTCTCCGCCTCCTTCTTGCTGAAAACGTCCACAAATGCAGCAAAATGACCAGGCAATCCTGCCAGTGACTGAGGCAGAGGAGGCTGAGCCGAACAAATCTGTCCCACGCAACGATTGTGACACTCGGGGCCCCACTGGAGAACCTCTCCAGATGTAATGACGGGGTAGGGAGACAGACAGGTGAGCCCTAATCTACCCGCCACTCAGTCCCTGCCTACTTGCAATGGCCCAACCTAGGCGACTGCGTACAACTGGGCGACGGTCCCTATGCTCAATAAGTGCAGGACAGACAAACAGACAAGGGTGCACAGAAGCTAAGGGAAATGGGGCAGTTGCCCACGGCAACACAGTGAGCAACAAGAGTAATGAACGAGCAGAGTCAAACCAGGAGTGTACGAGGTACAAATCGCAGAGCAGGAGCGTAGTCAGTAAAGCCAGGGTCAAAATGAAGCAAGGTCAATAATCATAGCAGGAGCAGCAGAGCCAGGAAGCAGAAAAGAATCACAGGCAAAGGAGGAGCAGGAAATGCAGGTATAAATAGACAGAGGGCGGGAGCTAGCTCCGTCTGGCCAGGCTGTGATAGGCTCTCCCACTCCTCAGCCTCCCAGCCTGACTGGTAGAAGATCATGTCACTCTCTCAGACCTAGGAGCAGGTGCAGACTGATTACCCACAGGCGTCGACACAGAAGCGGTGTCTGGCAGATCCTTTACACCAGAGTTCCAGTCCAAGACTGGGGCATGTAATCAGAGCCAAGGCAGGCCAAGCAACACACGGTTAACAGCTTTGGGTAGGACATAGAACAACAGCAGTTCGGATGAAGAGCCCCTACATGGAGCCTCAGCGGCTTGGTCACAGCAATAACTGTGTCTGGCAGAGGTAATCCATTTACTGAAGCAACTGTCAACGGGCTCTCCAGAGGAGTGGTGGGTAATTGAAGAAGGTCCACCAGGTCTCTACGGATGAAATTAGCAGCGGATCCAGAGTCCAGATACGCGGAGACCTGATGCGTTCTCTCGCCGGACACTATGGTCACGGGTAAGGACAATTCCTTTTCTACCCAGGGTTGTCACTCCTAGCAACCCTAGGCTTTGGGGCTTTTGGGGACACAGGTGCACAAGATGGCCTCCGAGTCCGCAATATAGACAGAGTCTCGACGTGTGTCTGCGTAGTCTCTCCTGAGAAGACAGCTGACACTGGTCCACGTTTAAGGACTCCATATGAGGATCGGCATCTGAGGACAGCAGGAGTTGCTGCAAGGATGGGGCCGGACTAGGGAGGCCTCCCTCCCGTTCTCGGATCCTCATATCAATCCGGACGGACAGAAGGACTATATCATCCAGAGTAGACGGCAGATCTCGGGCGGCAAGCTTGTCCTTAATTCTAGGAGACAGTCCATGCCAAAATTTAGCCACTCATTGTTCCACAACAGTTCTCCCGCCAGGGTGCGGAAGTGGATGGCGTACTCGCCCACGGAGGCGTCTCCTTGGCGTAGGTTCATCAAGGAGGCTGATGCAGACGAGACTCGTCCAGGCTCCTCAAACACCATGCGAAAAGTTCGGAGGAAGCCCTGGAAGTCGCGGGTCTCAGGTCCTTGTGTCTCCCAGATAGGGTTCGCCCAAGCAAGGGCTTTGCCAGTGAGGAGGGAGATGATGAAGGCGACCCTTGCGCCGTCAGATGAAATGCACTTGCATACAGACGGAAGTGGATCTGGCACTGGTTTAGGGATCCATGACAGGTCCTCGCGTCTCCATCATAGCGGTCAGGAAGTGGCAAAGAGAAACATGGATCAACACTGCCAGGAGGTGCAGTCTGAGGAGCAACACTGCCAGGAGGTGTAGTAGGAGGAACGGTAGCTTGTGCCTCCTGCCGACGTGCGAGAATGTCCAACGCCTGGAGGAGTTGGTCCTGTCGAGCCGGGGATCTAGCATATCTGCCCGCATTGCTTGTGACGTCGTCATGGTCTTGGATCGACCAGCGGGGTCAATGGCCTGAGCATACAGTCACGTTGGGTTCGTGGACCCACTGGGCCGTACCGCCTTGGCGGTATGGAAGCTGGCCAACAGGGCGCAGGACAAAGTCTATAGTTCTATAGGGTACCTGTGGCAGCTCGGACAGTAGCAAGGCAGGCTAGGCTGGGACTAGGCAGCAGGTAGACGTCAGGCGTGGAGTAGCCGGACAGGCATGGTATACAGCTCAGCACGGCAACAGCTCAGCACGGCTACAGCTCAGCACGGCTACAGCTCAGCACGGCTACAGCTCAGCACGGCTACAGCTCAGCACGGCTACAGCTCAGCACGGCTACAGCTCAGCACGGCTACAGCTCAGCACGGCGCTAGATCAGGATACAGGTTACAGGAACAGGAAACACTAGGGGACCATTTTCAAGACAAACTTAGGATACGACAACAACGATCAGGCATAGAAGCGGTTGGCTGGACCCATCTTATAGTCCAGGGTACTTACGGGTTCATAGTTCATCGGAAGTCCGGTGAGCGCGCACGCTCGTGCCCGCTCTTAAAGGGGCAGCACGCGCACCGGACTTCCGATTAACTTTGAACCCGTGAGTACCCTGGACTATAAGAGGGGTCCAGCCCCCTGCTTTTATGCCTGAGCGTTGTTGTCGTATCTTAAGTTTGTGTTGCAAATGCCTACGGGATGCGGCCGCGGTAAGTGGAACCGACTTGTGGCTGCGGCCGTCAGGGGGAGACTGGACCTGACGGGCCGCAGCCACGGACATGACATCTATCCTCTGGGAGGATCAGCGCAGTTTATTGGGACGCTTTTTCGTTTCATATACCTACAACATAGTTACAGGTTACATAGTACGGTTGAAAAGAGACTCATGTCCATCAAGTTAAACCAAGGGATGGGAAAGGGAAGGGAAAAATCTCTACACATTGACATAGGAGCTGATGTTTTTTCGTTCTATGAAATGATCTTTGCCTTTTTTTGCAGCATCTCCTGTCCCTGCTGTGACGGCTCCTGCGGTGACTATTCCATAAATACACAGTTCTCACAGTAAAGAAGACTTGTCTCCTCTGCAGGTTGTACCTTTTTTTCTCCAGACGGAGGGAGCGCCCCCTTGTGCTTTAAGGGGGTTTTACATGGAACAAGATTTCACCATATTTTTTATATGTGCCATTAATATATTTATATAAGTTAATCATGTCCCCCCTTAGTCGTCGCTTTTCAAGGCTAAATAGGTTTCATTCTTTTAATCTTTCCTCATAACTTAGATTCTCCATGCCCTTTATTAGCTTACCTGCTGACGTCACATATTACTGTACGGGGCTGGAGTGGGCAGTCTGGACTGTTGTCTACAGCCAATTAAAGAGATTTCCAATGACCATAGACTAGTGAATCAGAAGTTAGAGCAGTGGCCAAAGTTTGGTAAATATGTTTAATACTTACACAGACATTATTTTATACAGCTGCAGTTTTGCAAAAGTGATAACAGGTAGTTCAGCCGTACTAAATGCTACTTCTGAATTAGTCATTCTATCTGAACGCTCGATCATCTACAAAATGAACGTTTAAGTATCGGGTAATTCACAAATAATTACCAATATAATAGTCCTTCCTGTTGTCCGTTTTGCAAAAAAATGGCCGCAAGTACCGAACTAAAACATTTCAATAAAGATAGCAAAATTGCTGTAAGTGGAACAAACACAATTAGAAAAATTCTGATTTACTAATATTTGGCCGATTTTGGGTGTAAAAATTATTTAATCAATTCCCACACCGCACAATAAATGTGCAGGACCGGCATCAGTGTTGGCATGTGACTGTTAACTGTTATCTTACTGAAATGAGAAGGATCTTAGAGATCTCAGATTTCGACAGTCAATAGCAAAGGTGCCGCCTTAAGGCTCCTTTTGCCACCCCACCCCCCGTTGGCAGCTCCTGCTACACGTTCCAGGGGTTCAATTGGTTTCTTTGGCAGAAAGACCTAAAATAAAAAAATAAAAACTTCCAACGATACCAATAGTAGGTGTCTATGAGGCTAAATCTTAGGTGTGGTCGCAGTAGCTGTGCCCGCGATATCACCAGAAGAGTCGCCTGTTATCTTGCTGCAACGAGAAGGATCTTAGATCCCGACTGTTTTCATTTTAAAATTCTACAGTCAATAGCAAAAGTGGCTTGTAAGAGCTCTTTTCGTCCCCCATCGGAGCTCCTTCTACATATTTCAGGGGTTCAATTGATTTATATGGCAGCCTAAGAAAAGACCCCCATGGCTGCCCCCAGTAGGTGTCTATGAGGCTACATCTTAGGTTTGGCCTATTAGGTGCCAGTCAGTTTTATACGTTATATACATATTTGGTATCACCATAATTGTAGCAGCCTGTGGAATAAAGGTAACACGTTATTTACACTGCGAGGTCTTCAATCAGAAAGGGCCATATTGTAATACACGGTATACTCACTGCAGGAATTATGAAGATCAGCGGTGTTACGTAGACGCTGTGCAGTCATAAAATGTAGAGACGATCTCGTCCAAACTACGTCAGAGATGATGCAGCACGTGATACAACCTCGTAACTGATCTCAGGCGCGAGCAGGCAATGAAGTGTCCAAAGCACCATTTACATTACACCCGGACTGCAGAGAAGTCCCAGTGACAATTCATCACATGTGCGTGTCTGAGACTATGGAGGATGCAGTCATTAGGTTGCGTTATAGCCTATGATGTAATGTGGACAAACACACACAAATATTTACCTGGCCAACCTTAGTAGAGAAACCAACTCTGGAAATGACGGCTTCAGGTAACTCAGGTTAATGGTAACATGATAAACTGGGATTCCTTACAGGAAGAGAACACCAGAGATGTGCAAGATCCACGAGAGCCCCCTAAATAACTGCAGCGTACCTACCATAGAGCCACGGCCCAAAGGTAAATCTAGCACATAACTGCTACCCAATCATCACATCCAGTCCTCATCCACCTGTGCTCCTCCACCAGTCCTCCTCCACTAGTGCCCCAAAGGTGTCTACACCGCTACAGTCCTCCTCCTCCGCTACAGTCCTCCTCCTCCGCTACAGTCCTCCTCCTCCGCTACAGTCCTCCTCCTCCGCTACAGTCCTCCTCCTCCGCTACAGTCCTCCTCCTCCACGGAGGTGTCTACACCAATAGAGAACAGAAGATAACCTCCCCCACGGATCACGTCTCACTCAGGTAGACACAAGTGTCAGTGGTTGTCCAAAAGTGAAGGAACATTCTGGATCACTTCTGGGCATCAGTGGAGGAGGTTATTTTTTATAATTATAATTGTATTCAGTTTTTGTTTGTGTTGGTCGGTAGGGGGCTTATTGACCTTAGACAAAAGTAGGAGAGAACAAGACGTCTTATGCATTGGACAATGTGGGGCCAAAAACAAAACAACAGAACTAGAATAAAATACAAAAAACTCAGCTCTAGAGCCCCCAGCCTGGTGAGAATGTACTTACCTCGTCTTCAATTTCTTTAACTGTGGAAGAACATGATGAGGTATATTCATTATTTCAACCCTCATTAGTCAATACAAGGACACGTTACTATAGATGTTCTTGGGATTTGAAGCCTTTAGATAGACGGTAGAGAGATTACAGGGTATTGCAAAACAGTGTATCCCTATTAGGTCCTGCCAGGGACAGATTTACAATGACAATGACAAACATAATACACTGCAATACAGAAGTATAAAAGCGATCAAGCAATTGCATAGTGACGCCCCACAGTGGGCCTAAAAAAAAAAAAAAAAAATAAAATTGTAAAAACAAACAAAACATATGAATAAAATTAATTAAAAAAAATAAAACACCCAAGTAAAAACAACTTAAAAAAAGTCATTTTTCGCTTTACAAAATTCTTCATAAAAAAGTTAAATAATTAAAAGATACACATGATTGGTATCATCGCATCTGTAACGACATGAACTATAAAATGTTATTTAAGCCGCACTGTGATTGTAAAAAAAAACAATGCCAGAATTGATATTTTCTGTCAATTCTGCCTTCCAAAAAAACGCAAGTAAAAATAAAAAAAGATCAAAAAGATGTCCGTACCCCAAAAGTCGTCTCACAAAAATTAAGACCATAAAGCTGCGTCGACGGAAAATAACATTTTTATGGCTTTTCTAATACGCCGACACAAAAACAAATCCAAAGTGTTGTAAGTGTGCAATAGTAGCAAAACATAAAAAACTAGTAATTTGGTGTTGCCGTATTTGTGCCAGCCCATAGAATAATAGTAACATAATTTACACCGCATGGTGAACAATGTAAATCTAAAAAGGCAAAAACAATGGTGAAATGGCTGTTTTTTTCCATTCCCCCTAAAAAAATAACAGAATTAAAGGGGTTATCCGGGGACCAAAAATTGCATTGCAATAATGTATTTATGTAAAACTAAGTAACTCACTAATATACTTTAATTGAAAATTCTGTACTAAATGGTGCAGTTCAAACCTCGGGAATTGTTTTGGGAAGTTCTGGAGCTTTTCTAATAATGATGACGCTCCGACACGGCCCCACGTGACTGAGCTCTTGCTTCATGTGCGGTTTGTGAACATGACCGCAAGGGGCTGTCACATTGCCTATTTCTTGAGTCCCGAGCAGAGCATCAGTTAGCGCTCTGCCCAGGACTCCAGCGCTGCTCCTGACGTCCATATTTGCTCAATTCAGGGGTTTCCTATCGCTGGAGTCCCCGAGCAGAGCATCAGCTGACGCTCTGCTCCGGGACTCCAGTAGTGCGGTCGACGTCACTGTCCATATATGGACAGTGACAGTAACGATGGCAGAAGTTGTGTCCAGTCCCCAGGCAGAGCATCAGCTGATGCTCTGCTTGGGGACTCCAGTACAGAATTTTCAATTAAATTATATTGGTAAGTTACTTAGTTTCACATAATTTTGGGTCCCCGGATAACCCCTTTTCATTTTCGTTTTACACTCCACGCATTCTATGAGCCATAACTTTTTTATTTTTCAGTCAATGGAGTGGTGTGAAGGCTTGTGTTTGACAGGAGGCGTTGGCATTTAAAGCACCATATAATGTACTGGGACATTGAATTTTTTTTTTTTATGTGGGGCGGAATTGGGAAAAACTGATTCCTCCATTTTCTTTTGGGTTTCGTTTTCACGTCTTTCACTGTGCAGTAATAATGACAAATTTACTTTATTGTGCTTGTCAATACAATTACGGCGATACTAGATTTATATAGGATTTTTATTTTTTTTTCTTTGTAAAGGAGTACTTTTACAAAGAAAAAACTATTTGTTGGGGGAAAAAAAAAAAAAAAAAGCTTTTTTCCATATTCTGAAAGCCATAACAGTTTTCTTTTTTGGGCGATCGAGCGGTGTGAGGGCTTATTTTTTGCGGCACGAGCTGCGTTTTTTATTGGTACCATTGTTTTAGTACATACGACTTTTTCATCACTTTATTACGTTTTTTTCACCGCTAAGTTGACCAAAAATCAGTGATTCTGATGTTTTATATTTTTTTCTTTTTACAGCATTCACCGTGGGGATGAAATAATTCTATATTGTAATAGTTCGGCGTTTTATGGACGCAGCTATACCAATTTCGTTTTTTTTTTTTTATAATACTTTAGAGGAAAAATGGGAAAAGTTTTTTTTTTTTTAACTTTACTAAAAACTAAGTTTATTTTTTTTCATTACTAAAAACTTTATTCAACATTCTTTTTTTTTTTTTTACATAATCTATTAGTCCTTGTTGGATTGCTGGCACTATACACTACAATACCAATGTATTGCAGTGTATGGTCACTTTTACGATCGAAAATAGACAAGGAGGCAGCACTTCCAAAAAAGACAGCTTTAATCACTCGTGCGACGTTTCAGTACAACAGGACCTTTCTTGTTTGATTAAAGCTGTCTTTTTGGAAGTGCTGCCTCCTTGTCTTTTTTCGATTGCCCAATATTGAGGACTGTGGACCAGGTCCTATTGAGGCGTGCACCCATTTGTGGTCCAGTGCTGTGGAATTCTTCTCTTTTGGTCATTTTTACAGGCATCTTTTAAGCCCTGCGAGGCAGAGCGAAGGCAGTCCTGGGGGCCTTCATTAGGCACCTGGGCTGCCATGACAACCATAGGCACCCCATGATCGCGTTGTGGGGGTGCCGATGAGCCGTCAGAGAGGTCCGTCCCCCTCCCTATAACGCCTCAGATGCTGCAGTCGTGATTAACCGCAGCATTTGAGGGGTTAAATGACCAGGAAAAGCGCGATCGCTGTTCCTGGCTGTTAGTGTCGGGTGTCAGCTGTAATACACAACTGCCACTGGCTGAGTATGGAGCAAACTCATCGCGTGAGCGCGCTCCAGACTTCTCCCCCTGCACCATGACATGCACTTATGGGGTTAATAAGTTAAATGTACCTCAAACAAGTGGCATTAAAAAATACAAATTGTCCCGCAAAAAAACAAGCACTTACATGGCGATGTTGACGGAAAAAAAGTTATGACTCTTGTAACACGACGATGAAAGAAAAACGTACAAAATCGCTTGGTCATTAAGGCCGAAAATAGGCCGGTCACTAAAGATCTAACATATTGTATTTGAACATTGGGTATATGGGGAATAGACTACCTGGTTCATCATCCAGAAGTGGGACTACTTCTAAAATCTACAAGAAAAAAAAAATCTGGGATTAGAAACATTTTCGTCATTGTTATTTTCAAAAGACAAAACTGCAAACAAAGCAAAACCTAAAATGTGTTTCCCACTTCTTTTATTAGAGATTCTGCAGAATAGAGAATCATTTAAAGGGGATTTCAGGGACTTACATATCGATGGCCGATCCTTAGTCTAAATGATAACATACCTGCTGACATCACGGGTTATTGTACAGGGCTGGAGTAGGGATGACCAAGGGATTATAAAGTTCGGTCCTTGATTCCCTATTGCCTTTAACTTAAGAAATGCCAATCCAGTCAGTCCCCAATTCTCACCCCAGCCCCTCTTATGCCCATGGATAAATACTCAGAGATATTAGATTGGATTAAATTGGCCACAGCAGTCATTTTATTGACTAACATAACAGCTCAGTAATAAAAAATGCAAAATAAATTAATACCAACATTTCACGCAATCACACCATGAATACCCTTCGTGTGAAAATTCAACCAGATGGATATGGGTTCTGGTGCCAATCTGCCGATACCTCCATTTATCCCTAGCGGATTCCCCAATGGCTCAGGGGCAGCGTGATGAAGCACACCCACTCCCCAGGACACCACCTAGCAGGAGCCCAAATAATCCGGACCTCCAATAATTATATCATTATCTCGGGCAGCCACAAGTGCCATATGCTTGGCAAAGAACCGTTCTGTGGTTGTCCAAAAAGTGAAGGAACATTCTGGTTACTTCTACACATCGGGGGAGGAGTTTTTAAAAAAATTTAATTTCTTTTTGTATTTTGTTTTGGTTGGTAGGGGGCTTATTGAACATCATTAGACTAAACTAGGAGGGAACAAGACGTCTTATGCATTTGACAATGTGGGGCCAAGAACAAAAAACAACTAGAGTAAAATACTAAAAATTCAGCTCTAGAGCCCCCAGCCTGGTGAGAATGTACTTACCTCGTCTTCATCTTCTTCAACTGTGGAAGGACATGATGAGGTATATTCATTATTTCAACCCTCATTAGTCAATACAAGGACACGTTACTATAGGTGTTCTTGGGATTTGAAGCATTTAGACAGTAGGAAGAGAGATTACAGGGTATTGCCAACAGAGTATCCCCATTAAGTCCTGCCAGAGACAGTTTCACAATGACAGACATAATACACTTATAAAAAGCGATCGCATATTGAAGTCCCAAAGTGGGACTAAAAAAAATAAATAAAATAAAATAAATCAACATAGTCCATAATAAAAAAAAATTAAAAGTCCTAAGCATAAAAAATGCAAACATTTTTTCCCCCCTTACAAAATGCTTTATTATGAAAAACAACCATAAAAAATTAAAAAAAAGATACAGATGCGGCGATACCATTTATGTGTAACGACTTGAACTATAAAATGATCACGTTATTTACCTGCACGGTTAAAATCCATCAAAAAGAAATACAATGCCAGTTTTGCTGTTTTCGGTCAATCATGCATTCCAACAATCGCAATCAAAAGCGATCAAAATATTACACGTACCCCAAAATGGTAATAATAAATAGTACAAGTCGTCCCGCAAAAACTAAACCCACATAGAGCTGTGTTGACGGAAAAAGAAACTAAAAATGGCTTTTAAAATTTTGCGACACAAAAACAAACACTTTTTCATGAAAAGTGTTGTTAGTGTGCAAAAGTAGCAAAAAACGACATGAATTTGTTACAACCGAAATTGTATCAATCCCTAGAATAATCGTGTCATTTACACCACACAATAAACGGTGTAAATGTAAAAGGCAAAACAATTGCGGAAATGCTCTTCTTTTTTCACCCCCCCCCCCCAAAAAAGTTAATAGAAGTTAATTCACAAGTTATATGTACCCCACAAAGGTGGCGTAAAAAAATAAATTTTAAAAAAAAAAGCAAAAAGTTATGGCCCTTGTAAGGTGACGATGAAAAAAAACTTACAAAATCCCTTGGTCATTAAGGTCCAGAGTAGGCCGGCCACTAAAGACACAGTATATCGTATAGTAAGATTGGGTATATGGGGGATAAACTACCTGGTTCATCATCCAGATTGTATTCTTCTAACTCCTAAAAGAAAAAAAAAAATCTAGATTAGAAACAATATTATTTTTAAAAAGACAAAACTGCAAACAAAGCAAAGCCTAAAATGAGTTTCCCGCTTCTTTTAGGGCCTGTTCATATCTGCGTCGAGCTTCCGTAAGGGCTTGTTCACACGTAATGGAATTGCTGCAGGAAATGTGCGCAGGTCAAATGTGGAGCCTATTTTCAAAAAGGGCTCTAGGTCTTCCCCTGGTAATTATAGACCAGTATAAGCTTAACATCTATCGTGGGGAAAATGTTTGAGGGGCTAATGAGGGACTATATACATTCCCCCATACGGTTACTAAATAAAATCCACTATACAAAGACCAAATTACCCCCATGTAGTCAACATATAGTGGAAGATTCCAGTTATACACAGGAGCTCTGCAGGCGATATAAGTGATTACAGCACATTTATAACTAGTGACTCACAGGTTATGTTTTCTCTAATAAGAGTCGTTCACTTTCCCTTTTTTTCTCCATCTGGCTGAGACCTGTGTGACAACTTATTCCAGTCACAACTCGTCTCTGCAGAATTTGACACACAGACATGTAATCCACAGTGCCCCAGATGGTAATAATGATCCCTCAGCGCTCGACACAGCAGTAATTCCTCCTTTGTGCCCCCTGTAGATAGCGCCACACACAGCCCCCCCTGGGTGTAGCTAAAGGCTCTTGGGCCCTAATGCAAGAATTCCAAACACCACCAGATCCCTTCCCATGCCTATGCCCAGCTGCCTTGCCCAACAGCACCCATGGATGCCCCCACAGTATACTGCCCCCACAGAGTATAATGCTCCCCATAGCTGCCCCACACACGGTATAGTGCCCCCCATAGCTGTCTCCACAGTATAATGCCCCCACACAATAAAATGCTCACGATAGCTGCCCCCCACATGGTATCAGGCTCCCCATAACTGCCCCCCCCCACACAGTATAATGCCCCTCATAGCCGTCTCCACACAGTATAATGCCCCCCATAGCTGCACCCACAGAATAATGCCCCCCATAGTATAATTCCACCCAAAGCTGCCCCCACAGTATAATGTCCCCTATAGCTGCCCCCACAGTATAATGCCCCCCATAGTATAATTCCACCCAAAGCTGCCCCCACAGTAGAATGTCCCCTATAGCTGCTCCCACAGTATAATGTCCCCCATAGCTGCCCCCAATGTATAATGCCCCCATACAGTAAAATGCTCCCATAGATGCCATATTAGCCCCCCTCCCATACCCAGTATAATGCACCCATATGTCCGAATAGAAAAATAATAATTACTTGCCTATCCCCATGACTGGGTGAGGAGATCCTTTTCCTCCATTGTCTGCGCTATGAGTGACAGGCACGGTGACGTCTCAATATCGTGCCTGCCATTGCCGAGCCACTCATGGCACAGTGAATGCTGGAGCAAGGGGCCGTCAGCATTAAATTCAACTGTATCTGCGTCCTAAGGATGCAGATACAGTTGGAACCGTGACCAACGCGGTCAGCACTGTGTGGCTACAGGGGCCTTGCAGGCCCCCCAGGCTTAGGGGCCCGGTCACAACTGGTACCGTTGCAACCCCTATAGCTACGCCACTGCCCCATGTAGATTGCGCTACAGTCCCCCCTTGTATATAGTGCCACACAGCTTCTTAGTAGATAGTGCCACACAGCCCCCCTTGTACATAGTGCCACACAGATCCCCATTTGCATATAGTGCAACACCCCCCTTGTATATAGTGCCACACAGTCCCCTACCCTTGTATATAGTGCCACAAAGCACCCCCTCCCTTGTATATAATGCCACACAGCAACCCCTCCCTTGTATATAGTTTCACACAGCGCCCCTCCCTTGTCTATAGTGCTACACAGCAATCCTCCCCTGTACATTGCCTAACATCCCACCCCCCCAAAAAATATATATACATTCTACTTACCTTACCCCATTCCCGCAACAGACAGAGCGCTGCACAGCCTCTGGGCGCGACACACACGTGCAGACTAGAGTGATGCAGTGACGTGATCACGCCAGCCTGCACAGGGAGTCTTCTTAGCGCCTTATAGGCTGCAGGCCTAATGTGGCCTGCAGCCTATAGTATTCATTTGTATCTGTCTCCTGAGGATGCAGATACAAGTAAATGTGGCTGTCGCTAGCCCGCGGCCCCCTCCAGTGCTAGCGATGCCACCCGGCATAAGGGGGCCCATGCCGACCAGCCCATAAATGTTACGGGCCGGGCAGCGGGAGCCCCCTCATTCCTCAGGCTCCGTAGCAGCCGCGGGCAGGGGGCCCTAAGAGAATGGGGCTCTGGGAAATTGCCCAGGTTGCCCCCCCTTAATGCCAGACCTGTGGACCACCCCCTCTGGGTGCCACACACAGCCCCCCTCCCCCTCGGTGACACAGCCCCCCCCCCCTTGTATATAGTGTCCCCCTGTAGATTGTGCCATACATCCCCCTTGCAGACAGTGCTATATAGCCCCCCTGTAAACAGTGTCACAACCCCTTGTAGATAGTGCCCCCACCTCCCACTTGTAGACAGTGCCCCCACCTCCCTCTTGTAGACAGCGCTATACAGCCCCCCCTCTCCCTTGTAGACTGTGCCATACAGATCCCCACCTCCCCCTTGTAGACAGTACCATACAGCCCCCCACATCGCCATACAGCTACCCACCTCCCCGTTGTAGACAGTGCCCCCAAACAAATAAAGCAAAATTTTTTTACTCACCTAGGCCCCTTTCCTGTGACGAACGGGGCTGATCCACAACGCTGACGGGATGCTGGACAAACACACACAAATATTTACCTGGCCAACCTTAGTAGAGAAACCAACTCTGGAAATTACGGCTTTAGGTAACTCAGGTTAATGGTAACATGATAAACTGGGATTCTTTACAGGAAGGGAACACCTGAGACGTGTAAGATCCACGAGAGCCCCCTAAATAACTGCAGCGTACCTACCATAGAGCCACGGCCCAAAGGTAAATCTAGCACATAACTGCTACCTAATCATCACATCCAGTCCTCATCCACCAGTGCTCCTCCTCCACCAGTCCTCCTCCTCTAGTGCCCCAAAGAGGTGTCTACACCGCTACAGTCCTCCTCCTCCTCCGCTACAGTCCTCCTCCTCCTCCGCTACAGTCCTCCTCCTCCTCCGCTACAGTCCTCCTCCTCCTCCGCTACAGTCCTCCTCCTCCTCCGCTACAGTCCTCCTCCTCCTCCGCTACAGTCCTCCTCCTCCTCCGCTACAGTCCTCCTCCTCCTCCGCTACAGTCCTCCTCCTCCTCCGCTACAGTCCTCCTCCGTTACAGTCCTCCTCCGTTACAGTCCTCCTCCGTTACAGTCCTCCTCCGTTACAGTCCTCCTCCGTTACAGTCCTCCTCCGTTACAGTCCTCCTCCGTTACAGTCCTCCTCCACAGAGGTGTCTACACCAATAGAGAACAGAAGATAACCTCTCCCACGGATCACGTCTCACTCAGGTAGCCACAAGTGTCAGTGGTTGTCCAAAAGTGAAGGGACATTCTGGATCACTTCTGGGCATCGGTGGTGTTTTTTACATAATTATTTTTGTATTCAGTTTTTGTTTTGGTCGGTAGGGGGCTTATTGAACTTAGACTAAAGTAGGAAAGAACAAGACGTCTTATGTATTGGACAATGTGGGGCCAAGAACAAAAAACAGAACTAGAATAAAATACAAAAAACTCAGCTCTAGAGCCCCCAGCCTGGTGAGAATATACTTACACCGTCTTCATCTTCATCTTCATCTTCTCCTTCTTCTTCATCATCTTCGTCTGTGGAAGGTCATGATGAGGTTTTCGTTATTTCAACCCTCATTAGTCAATACAAGGACACGTTACTATAGGAATTCTTGGGATTTGAAGCTTGTAGACAGTAGGAAGAGAGATTACAGGGCACATATCAGCAGCTGCTTGAGAAAACAATGTATGGAGTATATTGCTCTCCCCGGGCAGATCGCTTCTTTTACTGCAGCTGCTTGGAGTTAAGCACATCTGTAATAAGCCTCCCACCAAACCAAGCAAGCAGAGATAGGAAACCCAGTGCAGAAATTGTGCCCTTATTATGGTTATGCTTGACCCCAGCTGTATTCCTACATATCTCTGCAGTGGAATCTGCGTGCCTGGGAGAGAGCGCTGTGCTCAAATATACTGATATATTGCCCTCTCCTGGGAGAACAGGAAAATGCCCTGTATACAATGTAAGGCGGCTGTGGACAGGTTCATTATAAGGCAACATGCACACAATGCGTATTTTGTGAGAATTTGCCCGTACGGGTTTTCCTTTAGCAAATTTGCAGTGTGATACAGGATACGATGCAGACATTTTCTGCACATAAAATGACCTGCAGAGCAGATTTTGAAATCTACAGCAGGTCAATTTATCTTGCGTTTCCATCTCAAAATTGTATCTACATTGGAGAAACAATACAAAAACTACAAACCAGGATGAATCTTCACAGACATACAATAAAACAGGAGGTGGATACACCCGTGGGAAAACACTTCTCTGGACCTGATCACAGTTTGGCAGATTTAAAGGTACTCATTCTGAAGGGTCATTTTAAAAACAATAGAGAAAGAAAAATTTGGGAATTCAAGATGATGATAAAATTCCAGTCATTGACACAAGGCCTCAATCTAACACCAGGATTTATGAGCCACTACATGGACACACCTCACGTCCCCCATCAGACTGACTCCAGATGCCTTAACTCCTAAGTCATCACCCCTATAACCGCAGTTTTATTGCCCCGGCTTATCTTAATGATGTATCACCTCATGTACTAATTGTCTTTGTGTAACATCTTAGGCTATGTTCACACGGGGTATTTTGCCGAGTTTTTTGACGCGGAAACCGTGTCGCAAAACTCGGCAGAGACGGCCCGAGAACGCCTCCCATTGATTTCAATGGGAGGCGTCGGCGTCTTTTTCCCGCGAGCAGTAAAACTGCCTCGCGGGAAAAAGAAGCGACATGCCCTATCTTCGGGCGCTTCCGCCTCCGACCTCCCATTGACTTCAATGGGAGGCAGGAGAAAGCGTATATATCTCGCTGTTTTATGCCCACGGCGCTCAATGGCCGCGGGCGAAAAACGGCGTGATAATTGCCGCGAAAATCGGCGTGCAGGGAGAGGAATATCTGCCTCAAAGTTCCAAACGGAATTTTGAGGCAGATATTCCTCCCCCAAAATACTCCGTGTGAACATAGCCTAAATGTTGTGCTTTTTTCTAAGTCATTCATTTGTAAACTGCCTGAAGAAGGGGCCTCTGTGCTCTGAAAGCCGCATATAGAACTTTTATGGTTAGCCAATAAAGGTATCATACCTTCTATACGTCTGTCTTTTTTGACACAAAAGCATTTAACATTTCATATTGTCTCTGGCTAACACGGTACTACACTATTTTTTACTGTGCTTCATAAAAAAACAAAAAAACTCACCAAAAAACGCAGCATAAAATCTGCATCTGCTTCCCCATCAAAATGTAAGATCCGCACCTAAAAACGCATAAAAAAATGCAATATTAAGTGCGGATTTTACCTGCGGAATTACCCGGGTCTATTTGGGGTTTTGATGCAGATTTTCCGCATCAAATTTCGCAACGTGTGCATGTAGCGCCTAAAACAGGATTTAAAGGATTCGACATTTCGTATTTGAAGATTGGGTATATGGGGAGAGACTACCTGGTTCTCCATCCAGAGTGTTTGCTTTTAACGTCTGAAAGAAAAAAAATATCTTAAATTAGAAACATTTTCGTCATTGTTATTTTTAAAACTGCAAACAAAGCAAAACCTAAAATGTGTTTCCCACTTCGGTTATTAGAGATTCTGTATATTAGGAAATCATTTCAAGGGGATTTCAGGGACCTAAATTGAAAGGTTAAGATCACACACGGTTTGATGCAGTTTTTGGCTCCGTGTTTTATAATGGCTATGTACACTCTTTTTTAATAAAAAGGTTAATCAGTGTGTTTTGTGCAACTTTATAATTAGTTTATGAAGAATTATTTTTACTTTTTGAGATACAGTTGCTTTGTATCCTTGTATACAGAGCAGCTGTATCTTACTCTGAGTCGTGCACTCGTCAGGTCCACGGGACTGTCGGGTTTAGGGTCAGTGGGTCTTGTGTGTCTCGGACATGCAGGATCCATCGGTTATACATCACTAGTAGTTATTTAGTAGTTAGTTGGTAGTTAATAGCTAGCCGGTAGTTGTAGTTCGTTCATAGTTAATTAGTAGTTACTGCAGTGGTACTTAGGTAGTTAATTAGTAGCAAGTTGGTAGTTAGTTGTGAATAGTTCATTAGTAGTTATTAGTTGGTAGTTTTTAGCCAATCTAAAGGGAGTCATCCAACCATCAATGAGAGTAGAGGCACATGATATTATTTTTACCATACTTTCACCCTTTTAGTATACAACATTTTTTGCTCATGGAATGAGGATATTTTGTGGATTGCAAACTATTCAATGAGATCTGTAATCCAATAGAATTTCAAGTTAGTTTCGGAGTCACAGGAAGAGACTTATCAAACTATCTGTTTCAGTGGCCGTGGCTACTTCAGTCCACACGTCTTATTTTATACAGTCTGCCATAACTGTGTGTCCAAAGAGAGAGACAGCCCTCACACTGACCGCCTCGTTTCCTGGGTACAGTGATATTATCGGTACCTTCATGCACCTCCTATTTTTGCAGTTTGGATGCAGTCTAAATTTTATGTACACCTTTGAAATAGTTTTTATTATAAAAATATCTATCTATATACACACACACACACATATATATATTTATTATAACTTTCTAAATACTGACATGGTTCAGTGTCATCGGGTCTTGTGTGTCTCTAACACGCAGGATCCACCGGTTATCGATCACATCCAAGTTATTAACCGTCAGAGACACGTAGGTCCCGCTGACACTAAACCCATCAGTCCTTCTGATCTGACGGACTCAGGTCTCAGTGCACGATACAGCTGCTCTGTATACAGGATACAGAGCAGCTGTATCTCAAAAAGTTAAAATAATTTTTAATAAAACGTTTTTAGAAAGTTGCCCAAAACACACCGATTTTTATTAAAAAAAAATAATAATAATTTCAAAAGGTGTACATAGCCTTTAAAACCAGGGCTGGTCTTAGGGGTGGGAAATTTGTGCTGGTGCACAGGGCGCATCTCCATCACTGCTGAAGGCGGTGCCACCAATAGCCTGGTACCATTACAAATCTGAAGATTAATTGTAGGTCATTGTATAGATTTCTTTATGTATAGAGCTGTTATTTAGTCACTGTACGGTGGTAGTTACTTAGGAATTATGTTGCGCTTCTACTTAGGCAGTGTACAGTAGGTTATTTTTGCATCATTTGGTGTTGATGGCACTGTATACTACTGTTATCTAGGCAACTGTATGGAAGGGTCATTTGGCCGACGTATGGCACTGCTATCTGGGCACCTTCCTGTATGATGCTGATATTCAGGCACTGTATGGTGTGATTATTTGTACACAGTATAATAGCATACCTCCTAACCGTCCCGTATTCAGCAGGTCAGTCCCAGATTCCGTGGTTATGTCCCACTTTCAATTGTATCTGCGTCCTCAGGAGCAGATACAGTTGAACCCAATTCTAAAGCAGGGAACCATCAGCTCCCTGCTTCAGAATTAGTTCAAAGCAGAGGGAGCTCATCCGCTCGCCGAGGACTCCCTGTGCACAGCGCTACTTTAAGCGCTGTGCTCTGGGGAACCCCTTGAAGTTACTGTCCATACATGGACAGCGACATCTGTGGCTACTCCTTAAGCGGAATCCCCATTGCCGATGATCTAGCCGGGGATTCCGCTCCTAGAGGAAACCCTATTGACGTCAGGGGCTCCTCCTGGAGCGGAATCCCCGGCCAGAGCCGGCACTTCCGCTCAAGCAGGAGCCACTGACGTCACTGTTCATATATGGACATTAACATCAATGTCTTCCCAGAGCACAGCGCTTAAAAGTAGTGCTGTGCCCAGGGAGTCCTCGGCGAGCGGAGGAGCTCCGCTCTGCTCCTCCGTTCTGAACTAATTAGGATGCAGGGAGCTTATGGTTCCCTTCTTCAGACTTAGTGGCTATTCCTTGAGTGGAACCCCGTCGCCGATGATCTAGCCGGGGATTCCGCTCCTAGAAGAAGCCACGGAGGTCACTGTCCATATACGGACACTGACATCAGAGGCTCTTCCTGGAGCGGAATCCCCAGCCAGAGTCGGCAACAGGGATTCCGCTCAAGGAGTGGACAGTGGACTCCTAGAGGGAGTCCCAATGGCGTGATCTTCATGGGGGGTGGCGCTATCTTCAAAGGGGGTGTGGCACTATCTACATGAACACTGTGGCACTATATAGGGGCACTATCTACAAGGGACACTGTGGCGCTACATACATGGGCACTATCTGCATGGGCACTGACACTAGGAGCAGCTAAGGGAGTATTATACTGCATGGGGCAACTGTATGGGCATTATACTGCATGGGAGAATCTGTGTTGGCATTATACTTTGTGGGTGCATCTATGGGGCAGTATACTGATTGGTGGCAGCTATGGGGGCATTATACTGTATGGTGGCAGCTAGAGGGCATTATACTGTGTGGGGCAGCTATTTGGCATTCTACAGTGTGGGAGGCACTATGGGAGCAGGATACTCTGTGGTCTGAACCGGGTGTGTATGGGCGGGGATTGGGTATGATTGGAGGCTGCGCGCCGCATCGGTTGTCCCTCTTTGGGATACTTGAAAGTTGGGAGGTATGTAATAGTGCATTATATTTGGGGGCTACAAAACCCCCAACCCACATGGCACCATCCAACATGAGGCCAGCCCTGCTTCAAACGACTAGTGAGGCCAGATATTGTATTGTAGTGAGCAGGATTTAGAATAATCTTGCAGTGTTGGCAAGTGTGGTGTTCTTAGGGCATGCCACATTTGTTTTCAATAGCCCCAGCAGCCTTGTCCTTTTCTAAGCCTCATTAGGCCTTGATCAAACTGAGTTTTCTGAACGCGGATTGCAGAGTGGATTCCACACCAATATCTGTATGTTATCCGCCAACAAACTGCTTTCCATTTTTATCAATGGGAAATCTGTGTTCTGTTCAAACATGTGGATTTGCAGACGCGGATTTCCAGTTTCAATAGGGCTAATATGCATAAAAAAAATCAGCAAGTAACATGGCAGATTTTTCCATCTCCCGGATGCATTGTGTGAACATACCCTTATGGAGTCTGAACCTGAGCTCACTAGCGGATGCCCAGTTGGCCCATGAATTCACTTACCACTTTTGGGGTGATATCTGTGAAAATACATTATAAAATAAGTCATTATTCAAGTCATCAATAATAAATACATGAACACATCTCTATAGGAATAGCAAAGAATGCTGTATGGACACCAACTTTGTTAATACAATACATTTCTTATTTTGCATTGATCCGGAGTCAGATCCTATATTATACTCCAGAGCTGCATTCACTATTCTGCTGGTGGAGTCACTGTGTACATACATTACATTACTTATCCTGTACTGATCCCGAGTTATATCCTGTATTATACTCCAGAGCTGCACTCACTGTTCTGCTGGTGGAATCACTGTGTACATACATTACATATCCTGTACTGATCCGGAGTTACATCCTGTATTATACTCCAGAGCTGCACTCACTATTCTGCTGGGGAGTCACTGTGTACATACATTACATTACTTATCCTGTACTGATCCCGAGTTACATCCTGTATTATACTCCAGAGCTGCACTCACTATTCTGCTGGTGGAGTCACTGTGTACATACATTACATTACTTATCCTGTACTAATCCTGAGTTACATCCTGTATTACACTCCAGAGCTGCACTCACTATTCTGCTGGTGGAGTCACTGTGTACATACATTACATTACTTATCCTGTACTGATCCTGAGTTACATCCTGTATTATACTCCAGAGCTGCACTCGCTATTCTGCTGGTGGAGTCAGTATGTACATACATAACATTACTTATCCTGTATTATACTCCAGAGCTGCATTCACAATGCTGCTGGTTGTTATTGGAAACAGTCAACAAGCTTGTACATTGAATAATATAATATGCCTGATTAAGCATCAATACAGAAGCAGCCAGCAGGTGATGGTGAGGACATTCATATTTGTTGTCACACAACACTCCCAGAAAAAAACCTGAGAAATGAGTGAATCAGATACTTAACAGCCTGACAGAAAAGGATGACTTGTTTTAATATGATCTTGAAAAAGGATCGGACATCATGAATGTGAAGGTACCAAGAATATAAAAATAGTAGACAATCCGCCACATTTACTCATACTTGTGCACGCCACACAGGGTCAGTCAAATGGGAATAGGTTATAGGCAATACTTACCTTTATCACGATCTTTAGGCAAGTACTAAAAGAAAAATATCACGTTTTGTAGAGAATTATTAAAAACAACAACAACAACCCGAGCATATCGTAAGGGGTCATGGTAAACAGAGCCGTCCTGCCAACATCTTCCTATGGATATTTCTATTTTCCAAGTGTGAAAAAGTGGTAGAAAAGAGCAAAAATGTATTTCATACAGGACCAGATTTATTATGATTAGACTTATGTCTACAAGCGGCGGCCGACATGTCTCCCTTTACAGCGTTACTGCTCCAGGTTTACGTGGGTTCTTAGGCAACAGGGTAACATTGGGCCCTTGGTCTGTCCAACCCTCAGCTTGACGAGCATAGAGCAGATTTCTATTGATAACCATGGGCCCCTTTATAGGCTATGCAAACCTTCGAAAGCGATTTTATTTACTTTGATAAAAAGGTCGATCAGTGTGTTTTGTGCAACTTTATAATTCGTTTTTATTAAAAAACTATTTTTACTTTTTGAGATACTGTTTGACCTTTTTTTGTTTTGTTTTACACAAATCACTGTCGAAGGTGTACATTGTCTTTAAGCCCAGCAGCCCCGGACATCTACAAAGGTTTGCCTGGTGCAAATGTCTGGATAGAGCTGAGGACACCAAAGGTTTTGTTCCTACGGACTCAATTACAATCCCAGCAATGATCATACAGATAGACTTGGGGTCATTTTTACATATTCTGCATCTTGATCTGTCAGACTATGAGCATTTGCCCACCGGGCAAACGGAGTTCATACAGTCCTACAACAAGTTCATGGTAATGCGCCATGATGGTAACCAGCAAAAGACCTTTTAGCACTCTCCGTCATTGAGACCTTAAATTAATTAGGGCATCAAGTCTTTGGAGGGAGATGGTCACGTGGCCAGCGAGATAGTGAATTATATAATTCACACGCATCTCCATTCAGCTGCCTGAAGAAGGGGGACCGGCGTGACAAGTATCAGGGCAATAGCCTCCTTTACAAATGCTGGGCCTCAAAGACTTACTGGCAAACAGACGCTGAAGTGCATGGTGCGCCAGGCCACGATGTGTAGAGAAGTAACAAATCTTTTTGTTTCAGATTCCAGTTCCAATGTGATGCAGAGGACGGAATCAGTTCAACCCAGAGAAGATGTACGAAGTGCCAAGGGCACCAAATGTTAATGTGTCTGTACTTTTATTTAATCTCTTAGCAGATTCAGGACGTAGCATGTGCCTGTAAATGTTGGTCTTAGCAGCAGTTCTTTGTAATTGTAGTGTGTGACTGCCACCTAGTGGCCAAACGACAATAGTATTTGTTATTGTGCGGATTTGTGTTATGTAGATAGGACCTGTGGTCACGTGACCAGAATGTGCTGGTCCTCAATTCAGTGTTATACTGAAGATGCTGTTGTTGGCAGACTGTATTAGTACTCCCATGGCGTCGGGGAGGTACAGCCCTGGACGACATTACTAAGGTGGCAGGTCCCTTGAAGTTTAATCTTGCAGTTTGTGGAAGATGGAGGCGCATGTAAAGTATGCTGCAATCACACGTTCAGGAGGCGGGACAACCAGAATTTACAAAAGTAAGTGCCCTTGGTGCCAAATGTTTCTGGGCATATGACTGTGGTGAGGGAAAGACGTACCAGTCAGTGACCGAGTCTCAAGTGATGACACAGAGGAGCAGAGCAAGTCAAGAGTAGACCAGAGATACTATGACGTGAATGGAGTCTAAGTTGGAGGCCACTGTAGTGTAAGGAGCACCGCGTGATCTGACAGACTGACGGAGGCTGATTGCCGTTATCCTGAGCGAAAGTTGAGTGGAGTAAGCTTCAGACTGTAACTGAGATCTATGCCCATTGTGTAACCAGTAAGTATATTTTGTCTACGTGAATAACCGTCACCAATCTGCAAACCGCCATGTGCGTTGTATATAAGTTCGCAACTTACAAGTTTGTGACCCCTGTGTGAGAGACTAGAACCATAGGAGCCTGTTCACATAACAGCTCACTTTCCGTTCCGGGGTTCCGTCTGAAGTTTCCGTCAGTGAACCCCGCAACGGAAAGTGAAACAAACCACAGCTTCTGTTTCCGTCACCATTGATATCAATGGTGACGCAAACATTGCTAATGGTTTCCATTCGTCACCATTCCGTCAAGTTTCCGTTTTAACGACGGAATCAATAGCGGAATCGACTGCGCTATTGATTCCGTCGGAAAAATGGAAACCTGACGGAATGGTGAAGAACGGAAACCATTAGCAATGTTTCCGTCACCATTGATATCAATGGTGACGGAAACGGAAGCTGTGGTTTCAGTTTCACTTTCCGTTGCGGGGTTCACCCGACGGAAACCTCCGACGGAACCCCGGAGAGGAAAGCGATCGGTGATGTGAACAGGCCCTTACCTGAAGTGTGTTACATATGTGAAACCTTCAGGGTCGGATTGCCTGAGCGCTTAGCAAAAGTTCAAGTTGCTGCATTTGAAGGCCCCATGCACACGACCGTAAAAACGCCTGTAATTACGGGCCTTAGACTTCTATTGGCCACGGGTACCTTCCCGTTTGCTTACGGGAAGGTGCCAAGGCCGTTGAAAAATATAGACCGTGTCCTATTTCAGGCTGTAATTACGGGAGCGTTGCTAGGCGACGTCAGGGGATTTCTATTTTTGAATAAAGAGAAGCAGAAAAAATGGCGTCTGAGTGATCATGTGACCCTTGTGACATTTCCAGCGCCCCCTTTTTTTACGGGTCCGTAAATACGGGTGGAATACGGATGAGAACGGACCCATATTTACGGGCACGGGTCCGTAAATACGGGTTAAAAACGTGTGACAAAGGACCATTATTTACGCCAGTATTTACGGGAGGGGAAAAAATACGGTGGTGTGCATGGGGCCTAACTGTGTGTCCACCTGCATCATCAAAGCTCCTGCAGATGAGACGTCGTGCCCTCTACCTCCACCAAACAGGAGGAGCTATTGTAAATTGAGGAAGGGGATGTCGACCATTCTGGGCCTAAACTAATCTGTACATATTTAATACAGCACAGGGAATACAGTGAGAAACTGCTCTTACCTTGTCTAGATCTCCTTTAACCAAATCTGCGGAAAGACATTAAATATAGGGATCATTATTCAGCCCTTTGTTCCTATAGGAGCGCTAGGATATTTGACATCGTGTAGAGCAAAGGGAAAAAAAATGACAGTCTTTGAAGGCTATGTACGACTTTGAAAGGGATTATTTTTTATTTTTTTTTCTTAAAAACGTCAATTGGTTGTGTGATTGGTGCAACTTTAGAATTAGTTTTTATTTTTATTTAAAAAAAAACCACTTTTTTTGATACAGCTGCCCTGTATTCTGTATCGTTCCCACGGGCCTATCGGATTCTATGTCAGCGGGTCTTGGGTGCACCTGTAATCTGTCACATCTAAGTTATGAACTTTAACATGCAGGATCGAGCAGGTTAGGGCCAGTTCACACATTGCGTAAATACTGCGGATTTTTCACAACAAAATTTGTGGCGGAAAATTTGCAGCAAATACAGTAGCAGCAAAGTGGATAAGATAAAACAAATTTCAGCCACACGCTGCGTAAATACGGAGTTTTAAAACCGCTCAGAAATCGACCTGTGGTGCAGAGTTTTATTCCGCAGCACGTCAATTGTATCTACTTATACACTGCTTATTTGTTGCCGAGTTTCCCTAATGAATTCAACGCGGAGGTACAACCCGCAGCAAATAGCAGTTGTTGCGTTTTTTTGCGGCGGGTGCGCAGTGATTACTCAGAAAACAAAAAGTATATTATACTTATCTAGGAGTCTGTCTTTCATCCTCCTGGGATGACGCTTCTTCCCATGTGACCGCCGCTGCAGCCAATCACTGGCTGTAGCGGTGGTCACATGGATAAAACGTCATCCCAGGAGACCGGCCTGGATGATGTCAGAGGGCCGGCCTCCTGGGATGACGCTTCATCCCATGTGACTGCCGCTGCAGCCAATCACAGGCTGCAGCGGTCTCCTGAGAGGAGATGCCATCCCAGTAGGCCGGCTTGCTAGCAGGCCGGCTAAGTGCTGCCGCTTTTCACAGTGGACATCCTGGGCGAAAAATTGCAACACAGTTTGGTGCGGTTTTTAGGCCAGAATTCCCTGCGGCCTCTGCCCAGTGTGAACTCAGCCTTACCGATCACATTGGAGGGTTTTGCTCGGTTTTTTTTTCTATTCCCCCCAAAAAAAGTTAATCTATGTATTATATGTAACCCAAAATGGTGCTATTAAAAATACAACCGCGCCGCAAAACTAGTCAAAAAAACAACCGAAAATGGCCTCCCATTGAGGAGGCGTCTTTTTCCCAGGAGCGGTAAAACCGTCTTGTGGGAGAAAGAAGGGACATGCCCTATCTTCAGGCATTTACGCCTCTGACCTGCCATTGATGTCAATGGGAGGCAAAGAATGCGTATTTCGGAGTTTTATGCCCGCGGCGCTCAATGGCCGCGGGCGAAAAACGCAGCGAAAATCGGCGTGCGGGCAGAGCAAAATCTGCCTCAAACTTCAAAACGGAATTTTGAAGCAGAATTTCCGCCTGCAAAAAAACTCTGTGTGAACCCGGCCTTATACAGCTCTCGAATTTGAATGCAATGATGGAAAAACATAAAAAACTGCTTGGTCATTAAGGTCTAAAATAGGCTGGTTACATCTCACCCCAAGTAATTCATGATAAAAAAAAAATAAAAATCTCGTTTGTAGAGGAATTGTATAAAGTATAACAGTATACTTATTACCTGCTAATTTAGTTATTTTTAGAACCTAGAAAAAGAAAAGTAGAGTTTAGGTAAAAGTTTCACAACTTTTTTCGATCCATGAACATGGCTATATAGACACAAATGTTACAGCCAGAATTTCTGTAATATATCCTCGTAACCTTTTTGCTGTTTTACTGAAACAAAGTGGTATATATATATATATATGAAACGCAGGTGCTAGAGACAGGCCCCCCAGAGCGGCATTGACGTGGCTGCAACGTGTTCAACAAGTTGCTAATTAATGGCCGGCATTGTTGCGGGTAAAACGGCTTAACCTGCGGAATCGGGTGGTCATTTCTGAACGCACCCTATATAGCCGCTTTCTTTTGCAGGTAAACAGACGTCTCACTCGCAACAACACACGGCCATTAACTAGCAAACTGACAGCTGTATCAAAGAGGGTGCCAGGGCCGCTGTCAAACGCATTGCGGCCTCGTTAATGTCGCTCTATGGGGCCTTCCCTTATTAGGCCTCATGCACGCAACCGTAAGGGTTTTTATTGTGCGCAAAGCCGGATCCGTAGTCATCTGCAAATCTGGCACGCTCTCCACAAATACAGTCCGTAGCGCATCCGTATCAATAAGGGAGAAATGGCGCAGTCATGATCAAGATTGTAAATCATGTTCTTTATTTTCAAGGGGCCGGCACGGGGCAGACATCAGGAAGAATATAGAGCTTCTCTTTGTACCTCTTCAAGGACTTCTTTAACTTTAGTAGGTTCTGACGTAACTAGCGGAAGAAAAGAATCACATTTTAAATGGAAAAACATTGATAGAAAAGTTCGATATCAATTAAAATAATTTTAAAAACATACCTTTTGGTTTTGGCTATTGAAGGATTAAGAAAAAGAAGAGATTACTTTAAGAAATTCGGGAGAAAATAGTTTTGTTATTTATTTTTTTTACACAATCTGAACGGAGTTACTAATAACATTGATGGAATCTCGAGGACTAGATCTATCCAAACCCCTTCCTCTCTCAAACTCGATAGATACCATGGTCACTATTGACCGCAGCATCTAAGGGGTTCATTGTCCGAGACTGGCACTAGCCCTGATCCCAGCCATTGCAGCTGTGTGTCAGCTATACTAGTCCTCAATTACAATATCATCAAAAAGTTAATTTCAGTAAATTCAATTAAAAAAGTGAAACTCCTATTATATAGATTCATTACACACAGAGGGATATATTTCCAGCACTTTTTTCTTTTAATGTTGATGATTATGGGAACAGTTACTGAAAACCCAAAATTGTCATTCAGAAAATTAGAATATTGGGTAAAAGTTGCAGATTGTCGCCTCCTGGTGTGACACTCGAATCCACGAATCAACACAAAAACACCTGCAGAGGTTTCCTAAGCCAAGGACGGGTCTGTTGCTCGGTGTCCACAGTCCTGTTTTCAGATGAGTCAATTTTCAGTTTCATTTGGAAATCTCGGTCCCGGAGTCTGGAGGGAGAGTGGAGAGGAGTCAATCCAAGTGTCCTGCGGTCCAGTGTGAAGTTTCCGCAGTCAGTGATGGTTTGGGGGCCGCGTCATCTGCTGGTGCCGGTCACTGTGTTATATCAAGGCCAGAGTCAGCGCAGCGTCTGGCAGGACATTTCCCAGCACTTCATGCTTCCCTCTGCTGACAAGCTTTATGGAGACGCTGATTTCATTTTCCAGCAGGACTTGGCACCTGCCCGCACTGCCAAAAGTACCAACACCTGGTGTAATAACCACAGGATCACTGCGCTTGATTGGCCAGCAAACTCACCTGACCTAAACCCCATAGAGAATCTATAGAGTATTTACAATAGGAAGATGAGACCCCAGACCCAACAATGCAGACGAGCTGAAGGCCGCTATCAAAGCAACCTGGGCTTCCATAACACCTCAGCAGTGCCACAGGCTGATCGCCCCCATGCCACGCCGCATTGATAACACATCAGCAGTGCCACAGGCTGATCACCTCCATGCCACGCCGCATTAATAACACCTCAGCAGTGCCACAGGCTTATCACCTCCATGCCACGCCGCATTGATAACACATCAGCAGTGCCACAGGCTGATCACCTCCATGCCACGCCGCATTAATAACACCTTCGCAGTGCCACAGGCTGATCACCTCCATGCCACGCCGCATTAATAACACCTCAGCAGTGCCACAGGCGGATCACCTCCATGCCACCCCGCATTAATAACACCTCAGCAGTGCCCCAGGCTGATCGCCTCCATGTCATGCCACATTGATAACACCTCAGCAGTGCCACAGGCTGATCGCCTCCATGTCATGCCACATTGATAACCCCTCAGCAGTGCCACAGGCTGATCGCCTCCATGCCGGGCCGCATTGATGCAGTAATTCATGCAGAGTCGGAGCCCCGACCAAGTATTGAGGGCAGATACTGGACAGACTTTTCAGTAGGCCAACATTTCAGTATTAAAAAACATTTTTGAACTTGGGCTTATATAATATTCTCATTTTCTGACATACTAAATTTGTGCTTTTCAGTAACTGTTCCCATAATCATCAACATTAAAAGAAAAAAGTGCTGGAAATAGATCCCTCTGTGTGTAATGAATCTATAGAATATATGGGTTTCACTTAGTGAATTGAATTACTGAAATAAATTAAACTTTTTGATGATATTCTAATTCATTGAGAAGGACTGGTATGTTCTAGTTGATACCCGCTGCTGATGGCGCAGCCTCAGCTTCCTCGCATTGCTTTACATGTAGCTCCATGCACTGGAGTGGTCCCAGGAAGTCCCGTCTGCTGCACATTACACTGCCTCCCTACACTGCACATTACACTGCCTCCCTACGCTGCACATTACACTGCCTCCCTACGCTGCACATTACACGGCCTCCCTACGCTGCACATTACACTGCCTCCCTACGCTGCACATTACACTGCCTCCCTACGCTGCACATTACACTGCCTCCCTACGCTGCACATTACACTGCCTCCCTACGCTGCACATTACACTGCCTCCCTACGCTGCACATTACACTGCCTCCCTACACTGCACATTACACTGCCTCCCTACGCTGCACATTACACTGCCTCCCTACGCTGCACATTACACGGCCTCCCTACGCTGCACATTACACTGCCTCCCTACGCTGCACATTACACTGCACATTACACTGCCTCCCTACGCTGCACATTACACTGCCTCCCTACGCTGCACATTACACTGCTTCCCTACGCTGCACATCACACTGCCTCCCTACGCTGCACATCACACTGCCTCCCTACGCTGCACATTACACGGCCTCCCTACGCTGCACATTACACGGCCTCCCTACGCTGCACATTACACGGCCTCCCTACGCTGCACATTACACTGCCTCCCTACGCTGCACATTACACTGCACATTACACTGCCTCCCTACGCTGCACATTACACTGCCTCCCTACGCTGCACATCACACTGCCTCCCTACGCTGCACATCACACTGCCTCCCTACGCTGCACATTACACTGCCTCCCTACGCTGCACATTACACGGCCTCCCTACGCTGCACATTACACGGCCTCCCTACGCTGCACATTACACGGCCTCCCTACGCTGCACATTACACGGCCTCCCTACGCTGCACATTACACTGCCTCCCTACGCTGCACATTACACTGCCTCCCTACGCTGCACATTACACTGCCTCCCTACGCTGCACATTACACTGCCTCCCTACGCTGCACATTACACTGCCTCCCTACGCTGCACATTACACTGCCTCCCTACGCTGCACATTACACTGCCTCCCTACGCTGCACAGGCTTGTTTTAGGTTTTTAACAATAAGGGAGAAATGGCGCAGTCATGATCAAGATTGTAAATCATGTTCTTTATTTTCAAGAGGCCGGCGTGGGGCAGACATCAGGCAGAAAATGGAGCTTCTCTTTGTACCTCTTCAAGGACTTCTTTAACTTTAGTAGGTTCTGACGTAACTAGCGGAAGAAAAGAATGACATTTTGAATGGAAAAACATTGATAGAAGAGTTCGATATCAATTAAAATAATTTAAAAAGCATACCTTTTGGTTTTGGCTATTGAAGGATTAAGAAAAAGAAGAGATTACTTTAAGAAATTCGGGAGAAGAAAATAGTTTTGTTATTTATTTTTTTTACACAATCTGAGCTAGAAGTTACTAATAACATTGATGGAATCTCGAGGACTAGATCTATCCAAACCCCTTCCTCTCTCAAACTCCTTAGATACCATGGTCACTATTGACCGCAGCATCTAAGGGATTAATTGTCCGAGACTGGCACTAGCCCTGATCCCAGCCATTGCAGCTGTGTGTCAGCTATACTAGTCCTCAATTAGAATATAAATCAAAAAGTTAATTTATTTCAGTAAATTCAATTAAAAAAGTGAAACTCCTATTATATACATTAGTTACACACAGAGGGATCTATTTCCAGCACTTTTTCCTTTTAATGTTGATGATTATGGGAACAGTTATTGGAAACCCAAAATGTAGTCATTCAGAAAATTAGAATATTGGGTAAAAGTTGCAGATTGTCGCCTCCTGGTGTGACACCCGAATCCACGAAGCAACACAAAAACTCCTGCAGAGGTTTCCTAAGCCAAGGACGGGTCTGTTGCTCGGTGTCCACAGTCCTGTTTTCAGATGAGTCAATTTTCAGTTTCATTTGGAAATCTCGGTCCCGGAGTCTGGAGGGAGAGTGGAGAGGAGTCAATCCAAGTGTCTGGGGTCCAGTGTGAAGTTTCCACAGTCAGTGATGGTTTGGGGGGCCGCGTCATCTGCTGGTGTTGGTCACTGTGTTATATCAGGTCCAGAGTCAGCGCAGCGTCTAGCAGGACATTTCCCAGCACTTCATGCTTCCCTCTGCTGACAGCTTTATGGAGATGCTGATTTCATTTTCCAGCAGGACTTGGCACCTGCCCGCACTGCCAAAAGTACCAACACCTGGTGTAATAACCACAGGATCACTGCGCTTGATTGGCCAGCAAACTCGCCTGACCTAAACCCCATAGAGAATCTATAGGGTAATGTCAAGAGGAAGATGAGAGACACCAGACCCAACAATGCAGACGAGCTGAAGGCCGATATCAAAGCAACCTGGGCTTCCATAACACCTCAGCAGTGCCACAGGCTGATCACCTCCATGCCACGCCGCATTGATAACACCTCAGCAGTGCCACAGGCTGATCACCTCCATGCCACGCCGCATTGATAACAAATCAGCAGTGCCACCGGCCATGCCAGGCCGCATTGATAACACATCAGCAGTGCCACAGCCAGATCGCCCCATGCCACGCTGTTTTGATAACACATCAGCAGTACCACAGCCTGATCGCCCCATGCCACGCTGTTTTGATAACACATCAGCAGTACCACAGCCAGATCGCCCCATGCCACGCTGTTTTGATAACACATCAGCAGTGCCACAGGCTGATCACATCCATGCCAGGCCGCATTGATAACACCTCAGCAGTGCCACAGGCTGATCGCCCCATGCCACGCCGCATTGATAACACATCAGCAGTGCCACAGGCTGATCGCCCCATGCCACGCCGCATTGATAACACATCAGCAGTGCCACAGGCTGATCGCCTCCATGCCACACCGCATTGATAACACCTCAGCAGTGCCACAGGCTGATCGCCTCCATGCCAAGCCTCATTAATAACACCTCAGCAGTGCCACAGGCTGATCGCCCCATGCCACGCCGCATTGACAACACATCAGCAGTGCCACAGGCTGATCGCTTCCATGCCACGCCGCATTGATGCAGGAATTCATGCAGAGTCGGAGCCCCGACCAAGTATTGAGGGCAGATACTGGACAGACTTTTCAGTAGGACGACATTTCAGTATTAAAAACCATTTTTGAACTTGGGCTTATAGAATATTCTAATTTTCTGAGATACTAAATTTGTGCTTTTCAGTAACTGTTCCCATAATCATCAACATTAAAAGAAAAAAATGCTGGAAATAGATCCCTCTGTGTGTAATGAATCTATAGAATATATGAGTTTCACTTAGTGAATTGAATTACTGAAATAAATTAAACTTTTTGATGATATTCTAATTCATTGAGAAGGACTGGTATGTTCTAGTTGATACCCGCTGCTGATGGCGCAGCCTCAGCTTCCTCGCACTTCTTTACATGTAGCTCCATGCACTGGAGTGGTCCCAGGAAGTCCCGTCTGCTGCACATTACACTGCCTCCCTACACTGCACATTACACTGCCTCCCTACGCTGCACATTACACTGCCTCCCTACACTGCACATTACACTGCCTCCCTACACTGCACATTACACTGCCTCCCTACGCTGCGCATTACACGGCCTCTATACACTGCACATTACACTGCCTCCCTACGCTGCGCATTACACGGCCTCCCTACGCTGCACATTACACTGCCTCCCTACGCTGCACATTACACGGCCTCTATACACTGCACATTACACTGCCTCCCTACACTGCACATTACACGGCCTCCCTACACTGCACATTACACTGCCTCCCTACGCTGCACATTACACTGCCTCCCTACGCTGCACATTACACTGCCTCCCTACGCTGCACATTACACTGCCTCCCTACACTGCACATTACACTGCCTCCCTACGCTGCACATTACACTGCCTCCCTACGCTGCACATTACACTGCCTCCCTACGCTGCACATTACACTGCCTCCCTACGCTGCACATTACACTGCCTCCCTACGCTGCACATTACACTGCCTCCCTACGCTGCACATTACACTGCCTCCCTGCGCTGCACATCACACTGCCTCCCTACGCTGCACATTACACTGCCTCCCTACGCTGCACATTACACTGCCTCCCTACGCTGCACATTACACTGCCTCCCTACGCTGCACATTACACTGCCTCCCTACACTGCACGGGCTTGTTTTAGGTTTTTAACAATAAGGGAGAAATGGCGCAGTCATGATCAAGATTGTAAATCATGTTCTTTATTTTCAAGAGGCCGGCACGGGGCAGACATCAGGCAGAAAATGGAGCTTCTCTTTGTACCTCTTCAAGGACTTCTTTAACTTTAGTAGGTTCTGGCGTAACTAGCGGAAGAAAAGAATCACATTTTGAATAGAAAAACATTGATAGAAGAGTTCGATATTAATTAAAATAATTTTAAAAACATACCTTTTGGTTTTGGCTATTGAAGGATTAAGAAAAAGAAGAGATTAGTTTAAGAAATTCGGGAGAAAATAGTTTTGTTATTTTTTTTTTACACAATCTGAACTATAAGTTACTAATAACATTGATGGAATCTGAAGGACCAGATCTATCCAAACCCGTTCCCCTCTCAAAACTCGATAGATACCATGGTCACTATTGACCGCAGCATCTAAGGGGTTCATTGTTCGAGACTGGCACTAGCCCTGATCCCAGCCATTGCAGCTGGGTGTCAGCTATACTAGTCCTCAGTTTGAATTTACTGAAATAAAATTAATTTTTTGATTTATATTCTATTAAAAAAGTGAAACTCATATTATATAGATTCATTACACACAGAGGGATCTATTTCCAGCACTTTTTTCTTTTAATGTTGATGATTATGGGAACAGTTACTGGAAACCCAAAATGTAGTCATTCAGAAAATTAGAATATTGGTTAAAAGTTGCAGATTGTCGCCTCCTGGTGTGACACTCGAATCCACGAAGCAACACAAAAACACCTGCAGAGGTTTCCTAAGCCAAGGACGGGTCTGTTGCTCGGTGTCCACAGTCCTGTTTTCAGATGAGTCAATTTTCAGTTTCATTTGGAAATCTCGGTCCCGGAGTCTGGAGGGAGAGTGGAGAGGAGTCAATCCAAGTGTCTGGGGTCCAGTGTGAAGTTTCCACAGTCAGTGATGGTTTGGGGGCCGCGTCATCTGCTGGTGTTGGTCACTGTGTTATATCAAGGCCAGAGTCAGCGCAGCGTCTGGCAGGACATTTCCCAGCACTTCATGCTTCCCTCTGCTGACAGCTTTATGGAGATGCTGATTTCATTTTCCAGCAGGACTTGGCACCTGCCCACACTGCCAAAAGTACCAATACCTGGTGTAATAACCACAGTATCACTGCGCATGATTGGCCAGGAAACTCGCCCGACCTAAACCCCATAGAGAATCTATAGGGTATTGTCAAGAGGAAGATGAGAGACACGAGACCCAACAATGCAGACGAGCTGAAGGCCGATATCAAAGCAACCTGGGCTTCCATACCACCTCATCAGTGCCACAGGCGGATCACCCCCATGCCACGCCGCATTGATAACCCCTCAGCAGTGCCACAGGCTGATCGCCCCATGCCACGCCGCATTGATGCAGTAATTCATGCAGAGTCAGACCCACGACCAAGTATTGAGGGCAGATACTGGACAGACTTTCAGTAGGACAACATTTCGGTATTAAAAAACATTTTTGAACTTGGGCTTATATAATATTCTAATTTTCTGACATACTAAATTTGGGCTTTTCAGTAACTGTTCCCATAATCATCAACATTAAAAGAAAAAAGTGCTGGAAATAGATCCCTCTGTGTGTAATGAATCTATAGAATATATGGGTTTCACTTAGTGAATTGAATTACTGAAATAAATTAAACTTTTTGATGATATTCTAATTCGTTGAGAAGGACTGGTATGTTCTAGTTGATACCCGCTGCTGATGGCGCAGCCTCAGCTTCCTCGCATTGCTTTACATGTAGCTCCATGCACTGGAGTGGTCCCAGGAAGTCCCGTCTGCTGCACATTACACTGCCTCCCTACGCTGCACATTACACTGCCTCCCTACACTGCACATTACACTGCCTCCCTACACTGCACATTACACGGCCTCCCTACACTGCACATTACACTGCACATTACACTGCCTCCCTACACTGCACATTACACGGCCTCCCTACACTGCACATTACACTGCACATTACACTGCCTCCCTACACTGCACATTACACTGCCTCCCTACACTGCACATTACACTGCACATTACACTGCCTCCCTACGCTGCACAGGATTGTTTAGGTTTTTAACAATAAGGGAGAAATGGCGCAGTCATGATCAAGATTGTAAATCATGTTCTTTATCTTCAAGAGGCCGGCGTGGGGCAGACATCAGGCAGAAAATGGAGCTTCTCTTTGTACCTCTTCAAGTACTTCTTTAACTTTAATAGGTGCTCGCGTAACTAGCGGAAGAAAAGAATCACATTTTAAATAGAAAAGAATTGATAAAATAGTTCGATATTAATTAATTTTAAAACATACCTTTTGGTTTTGGCTATTGAAGGATTAAGAAAAAAAAAAAAGATTACTTTAAGAAATTTGTGAGAAGAACATTTTTTTTTTTTTCTACACAATCTGAGCTGAGCTTCTAAAAACATTGATGGAATCTCAAGGAATTAGATTGAGAGAAATACATGGAATACAAAGAACGGTTACAAAAAAATGCAAGACGTTGTCTGTTTTGGACAATCAATTCACAGCTATGCTAGGTGGGGCTCTGAACTTTAAAAAGGAATTGTCCCCTTTAATTTATATTGTATAACATAGCTTTTGAACACGTCGCTACAAAATTTTGCAGTTCAAAGAGGCTTTTAAAATAAAAAAAGGGTCCAAAAATTATCCCTTTCTGGTGGTATCTAGATATATGCAAAATAATGAGTGACATCACATCCGTGACATCTGTATCAGCGGGATGCTATCAGCACCAGGATTTAAATTTAAAATCTATTTATTTTTAAAAAAAACATGGTCACTGGGACACCGACTGATGTAGAACGGCGCTGTATAAATGCTTGCCGCAGAATAATAAGCCAATTCGTGGTGACACTATTATTGGCAAATAGACATCTGCCAAACACGTCTGTATCTGCAGGCAGCGGCACGCTATCAGCACCAGGATTAATATTATTGAAGATTTGTGAATGATGTGATAAAGATTGTCGATTCACAAAATAATGTAAGAATTGTATAGCTGCAGCAGCACTCACTCACAGCAATGGCTGCCTGCTCCTGCCTAACTAACATACTCCTGACGCTCTCTAATTTTTGTATACCTAACTATTTATTCTCTTCTCACTATGAAACACACAAAATGACACCAATCCACTATCTATCTGTATTCTGTATTTTACCTTCTCTCAACTCCCGCTCTGAGGTCCTCTCTCTCCTCTCTTTTATAGTGGCTATGACTCATATGACTGTCATCCACTGAGTCATCTAGGACTCACACCTATACCCCACATGATTGCCTATACTAGAGGAAGGGCTGCCTTCAAGACATTATGGGGAGGCCTGGCGGGCCATCACCTTTAGCCATGTGATCCTTCTCGGTCTTATCTTCTACTGATCTGTAAAATGGCGACCGTCATTTTGAGCAATAGGTGCAGGACGAATCACAAAACTATCGGATTCGCTAAAATCTTAAACTTTTTGGGAAATTTGTAACTGTTTCAATTCGTGGACTAGTGGACTTGCAGTGCATCAGTTTTGAGAACGGAGCTGGATGCTTGGGAAAGATCAAGTAATCTCTCCATTTTTTTTAAAATGTCCTAAAAGGGCATCGGACGACAGTAAATATAAGATCAAGGTTGGTCATTATATAAAACGGATAATATACTTCAATTGTTCTTCACCCAGCAGATATGAGATCACGGGGGAGGGGCAGAGATATTTGTGGACTCGGTTATTCATGCAATAGAAGAACACTACAATCATCCACACATGGCAGATAACATGGAGCAATAAATTGCATTCAACAAAAAACAAGAAATTCTGACAATCTTACCTTGGGCTTACGACCTGCAAAAATATAGACTTATTGTTATAATTTAATGATTTATCCTACTTATGTCTTTAAGATCAGCAAACCTCCTCTGGCTTTGATTTCTGGTTGGTTCCATCATTGTGCTGTGGGAATTTGCAGCGTACCACATGAGGATCTGACCTCAGAGACAGAAAGTGAGATTTTGTCCCCGACTCTGGCTGTGACGTTCATTGGGGCATTATAGTAAATTTATAGTCCGACTCTTATCAGAACTGTTCAATATATTTGGATGGAGCAGGCAGATTGTAGACTATTTTAAGAAGCGCCGCACATTTGAATAATTAAAAGACAACACATTTTCAATACTCTATGGAGGGAACGCTGAGTTTATAGTGGGGGTCTCCCATCCAGGACCCTTATGTAATAGTCAGAGAGGCTACAAAGAGCATGTAATGCACTGGAGGGACACATCAGATGTTTTACATCACTTAACACTTTCCAGTATTCCCATTACGCAAACAGGAGAGCGCCAGCGACAAGCAACTACCAGCAGACTTCTGCAAGAGACTCAAGGCCACTCCGTTCTCAGCTATGCGACTCCATACTTTATGGCACACTTTCTAGTTACAAGGCGTGCACACGCATTCAGCTGCCCTCCGTTCTCTCTCTTCACAGACTCCGACCCCTCTGAGACTTCCTCTCGATCAGGAGCCTTCATTGGGAATATTTCAATCCTGGGGTCCAACTGTCTTCCGGCCACCAGCAAGCTTCCATGGCGCCACTACACACTCTACTCGCTCCTGCCACAATTCCCTCAACCACGCGTCCGTGCCTCACCAGCCCTCCGTTCACGTCAAGGGTTGCTACCTCTACTCCTCCCGGACATGAAGTGAAGTGCCATGCCTCCAGGCACCGTTGCAATGGAAATAGACTCTTTCCCGGCTCAGTAGCTTAGTTCCCTCACCCGTGACGGTCACTGCAGTTCCCTCGGACGTAACCACAGCAGACAAGGGACCAGATGCAGGACAGACACAGGAGGCAAAAAACAGGAGACGAACACAATTCGCCTTAAAGGGAATGTGTTTCAAATAATTTTTTTATTTTTTTATTTTTTTTTAAATTAAGTTACTTACTTTTATTCGATTTTTTTACGTATTTTGCTGTATTTTTTTTTTCCTTCTACAAAGTGGAAAGTATTAAAAATGAAATAATAATTTGACATGTTTTCCTATGTTGGCCACCAGAGGGAGCACGTCCCAGAATTACAGCAAGGTGAATCAGGCAGAGCAGCCTGACCTACAGCTGCTGGAAAGGAATCTCACCCCCTCCCTATTTTTTGGCTACAAGCCAGGAAAAGGGGCCTTCAAATTCCTAAGCATTGTCCGGCTCCCATTTTGGGAGTGTTTTTACAAATGCAGCTGGTAGAAGCTACAGGACACACCAAAAGGCGAAGTATGATGAAAGTCAAGAGGGAAGCCCCTGTGGTGAATGACTTTTCAGTTGAAGTTTACGTTTTAAGTTTACGTTTTTTTGGCGCATTTTACGTGCCGAAAACCGCATCAAAAAACGCTTGATTACGCATTTCATTTTCATAAATGGTAAAGCATGCGGTTAGTACATACAACGCGCTTTTTTATCCATACATTTTTTAAAAACACGTTCTGTAAATAAATAAGTGTTGTCAATTCCCTTGCACGTAAAACACTGCAAATGTTCCCATAGTCAATGGGAGTCCTAATTATGCACCAAAAAACATACAAAAAGCGCACACAAAATGCGTAAAAAAAAAACGCGCGAAAAAAGCGTCAAACGCTTGATTAAGCCTCCCATTTTCATCAATGGGAAAGAGAGCGGTTCGTTTTTTACGCAACCGGTTTTTAGAAAACGTGTGGCGTAAAAAAGAAGCGTTGGATCAATTCTTTGGTGCATAAAATGCGCCAAATGTTCCCAGAATCAGTGGGAGTCCTAACTACGTGCCCAAAAACTTGTAAAAAGCGCACACAAAAACTGCAAAAAAATAAAAAAGTTTAAAAAAAGGAATTGTGCATGGCCCCATAGAAATGAATGGGTCAGTGTGCGATCCGGTAAAAAAACGGATAGCACACTGAAGCATTTCACTGAAATGTGCGCGAGGCCTAATGCCTCATGCAAACGACCGTTGTGCCACTCGGGCTGTTTTTGACGGCATCCGAGTGGCACCTGATAGTCTTCACGGACCCATTCACTTTAGCGGGTGAATCGGGTACGTGAAAAATGATCCGAGTCTCCGATCTGAGTTAAGTTAGGACATGTTCTATCTTTCCTCAGATCACGGACGGGACTCGGCCAGGACACAGGGTCGTGTGCATGAGGCGTTCTTTTTTTTTTTTTCAGGTTCCGCTGGACCTATTGGACTATGTCGTAGATTCGGTGGACTACTTCGATGATCTCCGTTTTTTTTTTTTTAAATAAAATGGTTAGCAAGGATTTCGTGGGGGAGTTTTTATTTCAATAAAAATATTTTCTTATGTCTGTGTTTCTTTAATACTTTATTAACGCCTGGATAACGGCAGTTGTCTGTTTGACGGCGTCCATTACTAAGGCGGGGCTTAGTGTTAGACAGTAAAAAGGCTCGCACTAACCCCCATTATTACCCCGTTACCCACCAACACCAGGTGTATGATCCAGTACCCGACCATCTGTAGTGATGGTTGAGTACTGGGGCGGCCGCAGGATTGGAAAGGCCAAAAACAGTGACCCTTCCCACCCTGGTAATACTAGGCTGCTGCTATGTTGTATCTGGCTGGTTATGAAAATTTTAATTAATTTTTTTAAAAAAACAGACGTGAGGTCCCCTCCATTTTCATAACCAGCCAGATACAACGCAGCAGCAGGCTAGCATTACCAGGGTGGGAAGGGCCACAGTCTTTGGCATCTCCCAGCCTAATACCAGCCTGCGGCTGCCCCAGTAACCGATCATCACTACAGACGGTCAGGTACTGGATCGTACCCGGCTCTTCCCGATACCCCTGGTGAAGTACAGCACTGCTGCACGCACGCACACACAGACACACACACACACACACACACTACACGCTGTAGCTAGATATTTGAAAAAAATAAATAATGACTATTCTCCCTCTCCTGACAGAAGATGGAGAAATTACAGCAGGTCAGCGAGGGGTGCACAGCGCCTGCGATGAGGGGGGGGGGGCACAACACCCCCGACACAAACATGCAAAGGACACACACACTTACCTGCAGTGCGGCCATTCTCCAAAATGGCGCCGGCTTTCCCTCTATAAACCTGCTTCTATGCCGGCTGCTCTGAAATGCGCATGCACAGTACAGAGCTAGACGGCAGAAGCAAAGGACATGCAAACGGGAGCCGATAAAGCAGGAGGAGCTGAGCAGATTGATATAGAATATTGTCGGAAAAAATTCAGTAGTACTTGTCATTTATTCATTTAAACCTCTGCTCATTCTGAACTTATGAGTCTAGTGGGCCGTCCTACTCACTGATTGACAGCTATCTTTGTGTGCACACTTAACAGGGAAGGTTGTCAATTATTGACAGGGACCGCCCACTGGACTCCTAAGTTCAGAATGAGCAGAGGTTTAAATGAATAAATTACAAGTTCTACTTAATATTTCCCCACAAAACTATATATCAATCTGCTCAGCTCCTCCTGCTCTACAACATACTTACACTGCATTTTCTACATGACAGGTTCTCTTTAAGTATATTTTTTTATCCATACAATTACCACATATATTGGCAATGCCCGTCGTTACGTCAAAAACTCATCGGTTGCACCTAAAATGCATTCTGAAAACCTACCCCTGTATTTATATAGGCAGCGGTAGGACCTGTACTGAACGATAAGAACTGTTTGTCATCCATATATGGGACCCTTGTGGCAGTGTTAGGCTGGGTTCACATGACCATGTTACGTCCGTAATGGACGGAACGTATTTCGGCTGCAAGTCCCGGACCGAACACACTGCAGGGAGCCGGGCTCCTAGCATCATAGTTATGTACGACGCTAGGAGTCCCTGCCTCGCTGCAGGACAACTGACCCATACTGAAAACATGATTACAGTACGGGACAGTTGTCCTGCAGCGAGGCAGGGACTCCTAGCGTCGCACATAACTATGATGCTAGGAGCGCAGCTCCCTGCAGTGTGTTCGGTCCGGGACTTGCGGCCGAAATACGTTCCGTCCATTACGGACGTAACATGCTCGTGTGAACCTAGCCTTAGAACTAAAAACGGGCCTCTGTACCCTGTCTGAATGTTAAATATTTGGTTTCCCTAAAATAAAGGCTTCCATAACTGCATAGGGAGATCTATTAACGCAGATGTTTTATTGACATACCTGTATAGGACGTATCATACGGCAGTCAAATAGTTCACATTCAACCATATGCAAATTACTCTTTAAGCTGCGATTCCACCGTAAAAATCGCAACTCAGAAAGAAAACAATCTCCTTTTTTCCGTTGCAATAGCGTTTCTTTCTTCTGTCCTCATCCAGACTGGTTTCTGGGATGATATTTCATCCCATGTGACTACTGCAGCCAATCCCAGGAGGCCGGCATGGACGAGAACAGAAGAAAGCGTCGCTCTGACAGCAAAGAAAAGGGTAAGTATAAACTTTCTTTCTTTTTAACTACTTTTTTCTGCAACAGTAATCACGCCCGAAAAGCCGCACCACAACAAATCCGTTACGTGTGCAGGGGGTCTAATACTCCAAGCTGGGAAGAGAAGCAGCAACATTTTCCTAATGCTGGCAAATGCAACCAAGAAAAATGCCAAAATATTTTGTTCCAGCAGAATGTCATCCCGAAAATGAACGGATGATTTAAAAAATAGACGTAAGTGCGGACGAGGTATTAACCCATTGAGGAGAAAAACAATTTTTATTTTGCCTCTTTGCAGATCGACAGTCAGAACTTTTCTATTTTTTGTTCGACATGTATGAGGCTTTCTTTTTACAGTTTTCTATTTATGGGCCATATTTTGTACATATGCATTCGTGTTTAATTTATATCAAGCCCTTAATGCCCGCCAATACGGATTTTCACAGCGGTCATTAAGGGGACATACCACAGCACCGCCTTTTCACGGCACGGTTATAAGCCCAGCACAGGTATCCCGTGCCAGCAACCGCAGGTACAGGGCTGTCTTATAAAAGCCAGGCTCATGCTCCACCAGCCAGGATCGAAACTACCTCGGATCTCGGACGTTTGACACCTTAGATGCCACGCTAAAAATAACGACTGTGGAATAGAAGTGGTTTCACAAGGAATGGGCTCCCTCTATCACCCATCTCCACCAGTATTGCAGTCTATTATAAAAGTGGTCAAACGATCGCAATGGATGTCCCAAAGTGGAACTAAAAATGTTTTAAATATATAGATCATAAAGTTTAGAATATATGAAAAATACCACGTAAGGCCCCATTCACATTGCATTTGTGCTATCTGCCAAGTGTATACTTTTATTTTTATAGAAACGTCAACCATTGAAAACGTACCAATTTCTGTTTAAGTTTTTATTATAGCGTGTATGTTTAGCGTATACTCACACGTCTGTATACATTTCTGTCCATTTAAAAAAGTATACTTTTTTTTAGTTAAGTGAACACCGATAGAAAAAAAAAAGTAAGAAAAGGATAGATTTACTGTATGTAAACGGATACAAACGTATAGCATTACGTTTGCGTATGTCGTCCATTGAGATCAATGCTAAAAAAACGTTACATCGTGTATACCTTTTTTTTGAAGTGCAGAACAGCGTAGTAGACTACGCTTTTCAGTACTTCAAAAAAACAAAACAGTATCCCAAAGTAAACCATGACAAAAAGACCAAAAGGATGCTATTTTGGTCTACGTTTGACCCATTATAGTCTACGTATACGCCGAGCAATATAGTTCAATAGTTGTGTTTAAAAACGTATACGCTCGGCAGGTAGCACAAACGCGATGTGGATGGGGCCTAAATGAAATGAAAATCCATTTTTCCCCCTTACAAAATGCTGTACTATGAAAAAATAGGTATCGCCGCATCCGTAACACCCCAAACTATAAAACATTAGTTGATTATGAAGGCTGTAAAAAAAAAAAAAAAAAATCTTTACTGTGCAAAAAGTAGTAGAACACTAAAAAAAACACAACTATATAAGTCCTAAATTGTAAGGACCAGTATAATAAAGTTATTATGTTATTAATACCATAGAGTAAGTGACTTAAATTTAAGATGTAAAAAGAAAACAAAAAAGGTGCTAAATTGCTGCTTTTTTCAATCCCCCCCCCCCCACACACGCATGTGTCCTCCAGAACAAAAGAGGCTCTTTGTAGCTGCTCTAACAGATGAGGGTCCTGAAGAGGACGCCTCACTGTTAATTCACAATTCTATAATAATGTATTTAAAAATGGGTTTTCTAAACCAGACATCCCTTTTGAAGTCTCAAAAATTAAGCAGTTTTTACAAATAGTCTGGACTAAAAATCTGCTCTTTTTGTTCCACAGCTCCTACTCAGACCTATGTGTTTCCATGTCTACAAAGCGGTGTGTAATCTTGTAGTCACGTGTTACTGTACTGCATCTAAAGGGCACATGGAAGGAAGTAGAAAATAACTGTATGATCAGACTACACAGACTTGTTTGTAGTCTGTAACCATGGAGACACAGGTCCGCATAAGAGCTGTTTACATAAGGGAGATTCTTGACCAAGACTATTTGTAGAAATGATTATTTTTATTTAAATGCATTGGAGCAGTGAAGAAAATTGGTTTAAAGTTGGACATATACAGCCTATAAAAGTAATGCAACTGTATCAATCAAGATAAAAGATTTTTTTTTCCCCAAATTTTTTTTATGGGTATAGATAAGAGCTTAAATGAGTATCATTCATTTTAATATATTTTATTATTATTACTAGATTAGTATTGTGATTATTCATTATCTGCAAACAAGAAGTGATCGGCAATAGATTCACATACTGAAGTATATAAATATGATCGGGTGAATGTTAGAAGAGCCTCCCCTGATTGAGATTACAAGAAAGAATACAGAGCAAGTCTTACACCACATACTCACCACCACCTGCACTGAATTTCTTACCCTAAAAAAAACCCCAAAAAAACAACATTGTTCATTAAAATAAAAGAATTACATCTAGGATAATGCTAATTCAGTATACGCTTGTATCTCAGTAGAATTAACCATGAATTACTTATTATATGTAGTGCATATTTCATAGTTTATATATAGAAGTACAATTACATAAAAAGTTGAGTCACTTTGTAAATACATTACTTATCTTGTCCGGATGACAGTTTACATCCTGTATTATACTCCAGAGCTGCACTCACTATTCTGCTGGTGGAGTCACTGTGTACATACATTACATTACTTATCCTGTACTGATCCTGAGTTATATCCTGTATTATACTCCAGAGCTGCACTCACTATTCTGCTGGTGGAGTCACTGTGTACATACATTACATTACTTATCCTGTACTGATCCTGAGTTATATCCTGTATTATACTCCAGAGCTGCACTCACTATTCTGCTGGTGGAGTCACTGTGTACATACATTACATTACTTATCCTGTACTGATCCTGAGTTACATCCGGTATTATACCCCAGAGCTGCACTCACTATTCTGCTGGTGGAGTCACTGTGTACATACATTACTTATCCTGTACTGATCCTGAGTTACATCCTGTATTATACTCCAGACCTGCACTCACTATTCTGCTGGTGGAGTCACTGTGTACATACATTACTTATCCTGTACTGATCCCGAGCTACATCCTGTATTATACCCCAGAGCTGCATTCACTATTCTGCTGGTGGAGTCACTGTGTACATACATTACTTATCCTGTACTGATCCTGAGTTACATCCGGTATTATACCCCAGAGCTGCATTCACTATTCTGCTGGTGGAGTCACTGTGTACATACATTACTTATCCTGTACTGATCCTGAGTTACATCCTGTATTATACCCCAGAGCTGCATTCACTATTCTGCTGGTGGAGTCGCTGTGTACATACATGACATTACTCATCTAATGCCGGTTTACAGCCTATATTATAGTAGTATACTCCAGAGCTGAACTCATTTTTCTGCGGTCTTCAAAGCAGAAATCTCCCAGCATTCCCTTCTGGTACAACCGTCTGGTGATGTGCATTTTGGGAAGCAGGGCCAGAATATAGGGAGGGAACATGTGTCATATGCTTTGGGACCTCCAGCACCTTGGGAACCTAAGGGGCCTCCACCACCCCTACCCCCCCCCCCCCCCCCCCCCCGATGGTTATTTTGTGATCCTATCCAGATTACAGTGTTGCTGGTATATTCAGAGCCTTCCACCACAGGTTTTATTGTTTTCCATACTCTACACAAAATTGTAATCAAATCACTGGATTAGGACTAGAGTTTTGTTTTAAAATGTAAATTTTACTCGTAACTTTTTTAAAAAAAGGTGTGCAATACAAATGACACACTAGGACAAGGCTATTTACGACAAAAAAAATCTTCCTTATCGTGAAGATGTAATACTCAATGCAATCAAAATGTCAATTATGTGTTGATGATATTAACATTTTTTGCAGAGTGTAAATAATGCTCCAATTGGTTTCAATACATGTGACTAGTCTTTTTCCCAGAGGGATAGATGTTAATATCTGTTGGGTTATTAAACCCTCCTACCCGTTCCGTGGTTTATCAAAGTCTGTTCCATTCTTATGGCTGGGAACTGGGAAACCTCTCCTCTCCTATTCCTTTCTTATGTTTAGGCAATCAGTCCTTGCCTTCTCCCAAAGGAATAGGAGAGGTTTCCCAGTCCCCAGCCATAAGAATGGAACAGACTTTGATAAACCACGGAACGGGTAGGAGGGTTTAATAACCCAACAGATATTAACATCTATCCCTCTGGGAAAAAGACTAGTCACATGTATTGAAACCAATTGGAGCATTATTTACACTCTGCAAAAAATGTTAATATCATCAACACATAATTGACGTTTTGATTGCATTGAGTATTACATCTTCACGATAAGGAAGATTTTTTTTTTGTCGTAAATAGCCTTGTCCTAGTGTGTCATTTGTATTGCACACATTTTTTTTTAAAAAGTTACGAGTAAAATTTACATTTTAAAACAAAACTCTAGTCCTAATCCAGTGATGTGATCCTATCCAGCGCAGACATTGTGGACAGGAGACACTGGCTGGGATATTTTACAGAACTATTTTAAACTTTAGAGGATAGGGTCATGCGCATCCCCCTTTGCTATATGTGTCTGCCATAGGGGAATAGGTGGGGTCCTCACCAACCTTAATCCATCCCTGTAGGGAAGTGTAATCTTTACACCAGGCGCTGTACAATGATCTGATGTAGTGATTTGTTTTTGTAGACGGTTTCGAAAACCAACCAGCAGAATTGTGAGTGCAGCTCTGGGGTATAACATGATCTGTGACTCAGTCAGTACAAGTACCAATTTCACGGTGAACAAATTAAAATTGAAACCATGTCCCATAAAATATTTGGATTGATCGTCCCCTTTTGGTACCCTAGACATAATTCCGTCATTTACAGTTGGCTAAATAAGGATAGTAGTCATAAAACATGTCATATACCAGTGTTATAGTTGGAATCAATGAGCAGGATCTTCCCAGGATTATGCCAGTTGCACATGACCGAGTGCCATTCGGGACGTTTTACACGTCATCTGATAGTTTTCGCGGACCACTCACTTTAGCGGGTGAATCGGGTCCGTAAAAACTGACCCGACTCTCCAATCTATGGAGAGATAGAACATGTCGGATCTTTCCACGGATCACGGGCGGGACTCGGCCGCACACACGGTCATGTGCATTAGGCATTCATGTTGCTGATCCCGTGCAATAAAAATAATGATTTTGAAAACGGAAAACAAACTTCCAATATATAAATATTCTGCAGCAACGTGTGTGAAAGCATAAAACAAACATCCACAAGATCAGAATCTTAACTTAAATCCCACACAAAAGTGGTAACCACAAGAATTTATTCTTACTGTTCAACTACAGCTCTACTTTTATCAGAATATATTGCAAAAATAAGGTAGTAAAAAAAACATTTATATATGGTCTTTAAAAAAAGTACAAAAAAGTCAAAAGATTGATAAAAGGATTTATAGATATTAGATATGAGATAGATAGATAGAGATAGATAGATAGATAGATAGATAGATAGATAGATAGATAGATAGATAGATAGATAGATAGATAGATAGATAGGATAGATATTGAAAATCTCCTATATTGGTTAACCATTTTTTGCACAATATGATACAATCCATATTATAAGTCCATTACTTACTGGTTTTTTCTGCGCTTCAACAGAAACGAGATTTAGTACAAGAACCAAGAGTAGACAGACCAGAACTTTCTTTCCTATCATAGTGAGATACAGAGCGTGCGGATACTGAGGGGACACGGGGCTCGGTGGTCAGTGGGTCTGCTAGAATCACCTCTGCTGCACTCTTATAATCACGTCCCGGAGTCCCGTTGCTTGGTGTTCGCAGGTTAGAGGTGGGGCTCTGGAAAACATCCATATCATACAGGCTACATCCTTGTAGAGCAGACGTTTCATACATTACAATTAGACTTTAGAACAGGGAAGGTTTGGAAATATTTGGCCAGAAAAGTAGTCACATAATAAATCACCACAGAAAAAAAAAAAAATATATATTAATTTTTAATGTATGATAATTATGTACACACATAGATCCTACAGTAATGTCCATACAGTAACACCAACATAATAGTGCAGCATCGTAATAACCGTTCTGTAGTGTCCATATAATAGTATCACATAGCAGTACCAATATAATACTGCTATACAGTAGTGCCCACATAAGGCCATTTCATACTCTTAGGCCCCATGCACACGACCGTATTTTTCATCCGGTCATTTCTATAGGCTACAGACACCTTTCCGTATTTTTTTTTCCAATTTTGTTGATTAAAAACTTTCAGATATGGGGTACAGGAATAAAAAGGAGGGAAAAGAAAAAAACAAAAATAAAAAGAAGGGGGGATCCCCAAATACAAATTTGGTTGCAAGAGATTACAGGTGTTCTAGAATACGCGGCTATCAATCAGGATACCTTATAGTATTAATCAGGGGATGGGGGGGGGGGGACAAACAAGTCCGCCTGGCTTCAGAGCAAAATCGCCTGCTGCATTAAATGTCATACAAAAAGAGAAAGCGTGCCTCTCCTCCTCCTAATCAAAGCCTAATGCAACCATGGACAAAGACGGGGAGCAGCCAACCAGCCATCTCCATCCACGCCACTGTAAACTCTGCAGGCGCGTCTGAGAGTAGAGAACACGCCAACTGAGTGCACGACTCCCACCAACACCTCGACCATCCAGAACCCTGGATACCCTCACACTGGTGTGTTTCCTAGGAGTATCTGTTCCTGAAACCAAATACTGCGCTAAAAGCAGTTCCTAATATCCGTCCTAAAACTCTGTGGAAGTAGGAGAGACGCCTCCATCCAATCCATCCTGAATAAGTATGAGAGTTTTCCCAGAAAAAGCTTAAATGGTGGAGCCTGGTCGTGTAGCCAAGTCTGTAAAATGGCCCTCGCACCCGCCGCTGCCACATAATGTAATAATCTATATGCCCCTTGGGAGCATCGGTGTGTATCCGGGTCTATATAGCCAAGAGTGCTGTGTCAGGAGTGTAGTTCGTGAGGTTCTGTGTTGTGTAGGATCGAATACGAGACCAAAAAGTCTCAATATTAGGGCAGACCCAGAGACAACGATGGAGATTGGCCTCCATGGTGTGAGATTTAAAGCATTGGGAGGTGGGATATAAACCTATTCTGTGGCCTACGAGTGGAGTTAGATAGAATCTGTGTGCTATTTTATGTCTCATCTCTAAAAATCGGGCTGAGGGCAGGAATTTATGAGCGTGGTCCAAAGCTTTCAAAATGAAGTAGTAAGTTCCCGCTCTGGCAATTGTTTCATGACATTTGGGATGTAGCTTTTGACTTGTGAATAATGGAAGGGATCAATGGGTACGGTTGGAAACTTCAACCGCATCTCAGACAGCGTAAGCATCCTCCTCCCCAATATGTGAACAAAGTGTTTTTTTTTATGGAGGTCAGACCCAGTGCATGCCACCTACGAAAGATGCCATGGGGGTTGCCATCCTGAAAATTAGGACTGCATATCAATGGCAGGTGGAGAGACAGCGAGGGGGAGAGCTCAAAACGCGTTCTGATTTTTTGCCATGCCCGCCAGTTGTTAAAGAGTAAAGGTTTGTTTCTAGTTTGGATAACTGATTGTAAGGAAGGTGTAGAAGAACTGCAAGTGCCTGACCCGGGAAGAGACTAGAGTCAAGAGGGGTGGACGTGCAACATGAGGTGTCATGGAGCCAGTCAGAGACAAAGCGTAGCAGTGCCTCCAGGTTTTATTGCTTGATATCGGGGAAATGAATCCCCCCATTAGCCCTCGGCTGCTGCAGGATGTGGAAGGCTATACGTGACTTTTTCCCTCCCCATATAAAAGTCCTATAAAGGAAGTTAATCAATTTTTCATCCGTTGGTGTAAGGTAAATTGGAAGACTAAGTAGGAGATAATGGAGTCTAGAAAATTCTGACATCTTAAGCAGATTCGCCCTCACCAGATAGGAGAGAGTGAAGTGTTTCGTAGTGCTTAATCTCTTCTCTAATTGGGAAATATATTGAGACATGTTAAGCCGATATTTACCCGGGTGTTTGGAGATTTGCACCCCCAAATATGAGAACGCTTAAGATTGCCACCGAAACAGGAAAGCCGAGGACCACAGAGGTACAGGAGGTCCCTTTAGTATAAGAGATTCAGTTTTGACTACGTTCAACACATAGCCGGACAATCTCCCCAGATCCCGAAGGAGTGGGGCCAGCACCCGCTAGGTATCAGACACCACTAACAACATATTATCCGCGATTGCGGCTACCTTTAGTTCTATACGGTGTGATTCAATTCCCTGAAAAATCGGAGTTTGCACCAGATGACGTAACAGGGGATCGATGGAGAGATTAAAAAGTAAAGGGGAAAGAGAGCAGCCTGTTTTGTGCCCCTAAATATATCTATAAGTGGGGAATTCAGCCCATTGACCGCCACCCACGTCGGCACGTCAAAGTGCAGAAACTGTACAAATGGAGAGAAAACCGTGCCAAATTGTAATTTTGAGTGGACCGCATCTAAAAAAGGCCATGCCACAGTGTCAAAGGCCTTTTCGGCATCCAGGCTCATGAGCATAGTGACAGGTTGTGTCGGGTCCTGCACAAAAAACAGTTGCAGCCACTGCCATTCTAATATTTTTAATGCTGGTCTTACCCTTTGTGAACCCAGTCTGGGCCTCGCAGAGGAGACCGGGGAGAAAGCTCTGGAGTCTGTCCGCCAATATTCTAGCCAAAAGTTTAAAATCTTGATTTAATAGGGATAAGATTGGGGTAAGGATAGGTTTTTATCTTGTTTCGATATAAGGAATGTGCGAGATTCTGTGAAGCGGTCAATGGGCTTATTATATATAAAGGTTTCATTATATAGACTTGTCAAGATCGGTACAATTTGGGGGCCTAGCATTTTGTAATATTCTGCTGAAAATCAGTCTGGACCCGGCGTTTTCCCATTAGAGGTCAAAGAAATTGCCTGTCTCACCTCGTCCTCCTGTATCTCAGAGGTCAACAAAACCTGTTGTTCTGAAGAGAGAGTAGGCAAATACACCGAGTCCAGAACGGAATCTATGTCAGAAAGAGAAGTCGGGGTGGCCCTATAAAGATCCTCATAGTAGTCCGTTAAAATTTGTGCAATCTCAGTAGGGTCTTTGGAAATGGTTTTCGTGGAGGGGCTAAGCAAGGAGAGGATTGGTTTAAAGGGGGGGATCTCTGTTTAGTAAGTGCGGCCAGGAGTTTGCCCATCTTATTACCCCTCCTATAAATCTTATTGTCTGTATTTCTCACCTGCCAGTGAGATTCATCATGGATGAAGGTGTCCAAGAGGTGCTTAGCTGTCTGATATGCTAGATGACTTTCCGGGGTAGAATCATTAGCATGGGTCCTTTGGGTCGATAATAGAGAGTTATGTAAGGCAGTGAAACGATCTCTTCATAAAATCCGTCTCAGAGACAGATAACGGATGATATGCTCCCGCATCACAGCCTTCGATGCAGCCCACAATAGAGGGACATCATCTGACTGATATTTTGTCAGCCAAGTAATTACTCTAGTGCATTTGAAGGTATTGCTGGAACTCAAAGGAATCTCTCAGGTAGGCAGGAAATCTCCAAACTTTTGCTCTCTTAGGACAAGGCCATAGTCAAGGTAATCGGGGCATAGCCTGAAATAGTAATCAGATGCAGTCGGGAATTATTATGGGAATCAAACAATGAGGTGAAGATTAGGAAATAGTCTATTCTTGAAAACGTGCCATGTGAACTCGAGTGACACGTATATTCCCTAGCCCCAGTGTCAACTACTCTCCAGGGGTCACACAAATTAAGAGAGTCAACGAAAAACTCTAGGGAATACGCAGCCATTTGGGATTGAGGGTTGGTGGGGAGCGATCCAGAGACATTTTGGACTAGATTAAAGTCCCCGCCAATGATTGTCACAGCGCAGGAGACCCAGAATTACCTGAAGAACCTCCGTGTAAAATACCTGTTGGTCCTGGTTAGGGGCATATACATTATCCAATAAATAGGGAGTGCCTTCCACCGTGATGCGCAAGATAATGTGACTGCCTTGGGGGTTACTAATGGATTGTTCTAGGTTGAATTGTAGGGTTTTTCTGAAAAGAATCGCCACCCCCCTTGAAGAAGAGTGCAAGGCAGAATGACATTCGCCCAACCAGGGGGCCGTCAATTTCCCTTGGTTGCCCAGTCTCCAGTGAGTCTCCTGCAGAAATATATCATCTGGGGAGAGTCTCTTGAGGTGGTTAAGCACTTTCCGACTCTTCAGAGGCGTGTTTAGGCCTGCGAAGTTCCATGATAGGAATTTTAAATGTGGTGATGTGTGAGAAGTGTCAATGTAAGTGAGGTACTCATCCCATGTCTAGTAGGAAGTTCTGGTTCTATAGAGTCGTAAACCAGTCGCCACTCCACACGGTCCCAGCGAGCCGCATGTGTAGCCTAAATAGAGAGGTGTCAGCAAGTTCAGGAGTCGTGCACCCAGGGGTCTGAAAGAGGAGAGAATACATCAAAGACCAGCAATAACGGCAAAACAGGTGAACAATTCGATGAAGAACTGCGACAGCAATCCAGGCTAAGAACAGAGTGGTTACTGCCAGTAAAGCAAACTGAACGTTGTCTGCATCAATTCGCAACCGTGGGCGAAATGTGCACATGTCTAATGATAGTCAGGAATATTCCCTTGTAATACAGGTGCATATCACTCGGCATCGCGGTCCTCCAGGTGAAGCGGTCTCCGAGCCAGAACCGGATCTTCAAAAATGCGGATGCGTTTGCCATCTTGAACTTTCAGCCTTGCCAGAAATAAAAGTTGAAAGCGAGTGTTGCTCTCATGAAGAAAGCGGCAGACAGGAGCGAAGGCTTTTCTTTTTTGTGAGACAGCTGCATAGTCGTCCTAGAAAATCAGGATTTTGGAGCCATTGATTAATAAGTCCCTCTGATTCCTATAGGCTCTCAGAAATTTTTCCTTAATTGCCCAATGGAGGTACTTGGCTATGACCGGACATGGTCTAGTGTCACCCGCTGCTCTCTCAATCATGAGGGGGTCACCCCCAAGATCTAAGTTAAGCGCTTGTGGGAGGGATTTGCCGAGATAGTCCGTCAAGTAAATCAGCCGTCACCGTTTCAGGGATACCCACAAATCTTAGGTTGCTGCGTCTCCCCCTTTTTTCCAGGTCCTCCAATTTGTCCCTCAGTGCCAGAGTCATGGCTGGTCTCCGGCGCAGGGTATCCTCCAGACTTGAAATTGTATGTTCAGAGGATGTGAATCTGGTCTCCAATCCTCTGAGAGTTGGAGGTGATCTGGGCGAATGCCGAGTTGATAGACGTGTGTAGGACATCCAGGCGTTCATCAGAGAGTGGTATCAAAAACTTCGAGACCTCCTGCGCCACCAGGGTGGTCTGAAGTGAGTCCATGGCAGAGCCGTGTTGTGGGCTGTTTTGTGGGGACAGCTGAGGGGGGGGTCATAACATCTCCTGTAAGTAGCCCCGGAGAGCATTGCGGTTTTGGAGAGGGCAATTTAGATGATTTTTCCCTTTTAGCGTTTCCCTTAGTTTCATGCATGGTGGAGGAGCAAGGGGAGTCCAGTACTGTGGCGTTCTGAGAGCAGGTCGACTTTCCTTTTGACAATTTTGTGGGGTATCTGTCCATGACACCGTGCCCTAAGTCAGGGGTAAGGCGTCAATAGAGCAGAATAAAAGACAGTCACACGGGGAATTCGTCCGACGGCATTTAGACCATCGTTAAAATATCAGTAGCTGTGTGACCGAGACAGCAGACATTAGGATGCAAACACAGCGTTAGTGTTCCGCCAGAGGCTAGCTCCCAGACCAATATGAGGCAGGGCTAGTCACCTTCGTTTGTTCACAAGTGGGGGGGGGGGGGGGGGGGGAGAAGAGGTGGGCACTGCAAAGGCCATCTACCACGCAGTGTGGTCGGCGTGTGGTCAGGGAGATCGGGGTCTCCAGGGAGCCGCACAGAGGAGGCCAGGAGTTCTCTGGGGCATCCCAATACTTCCAGGTGTGTGGGGGAGGGGGGTGTGGTCCCTCGCAAGACTTGTACCCCTCTCCAAACTGCAGGGACCAGGGGGATTGATGGGGTCCTCCAGGGCCTATAGGGACATTTCCCCTTTACTCACCCAAGCGTATGGGGGGGGGGGGGGGGGGAAGAGGCCGGCCCACGGCCTAGCTGGATGTCAGCCGTTCCCGCACCTCCGGCAGCAATCTCTGGCCGGCATGAACGGGCAGGAGTCGATGGGGCTCTACCAGGACTCTGGGGCTGATTACCCAGGGGAGATCCACTCACCCTGGGACGTTGAGGACAAATCGCCGCCATCCCGCAGCTGCTCAAGATGGCAGCGGCAGGAACTGCCGATGCTTCGTCCTCGGAGTGACACCGCCTGCGACTCCGGGGCTAAAAACGGAGGGGCTCCTTCGTCACCCCCTGCTCCCCACGTATGTCCCGCCAGCAGTCCCCGGGGTCAAGATGCCTTCGATGCAACGTCTCCTGAAAACAGCTCCGTAATTTCAGCCGTAACGGAGGCTGCAGTGTGAACATACCCTAAATGGTTTGTCCAGTCCTAGAAATACATGGCTGCTTTCCTCTTAAAAATAGCACCACACCTGTCGGGTTGTGTCTGGTATTGCAACTCCGTTCCAGCGAAGTGAATGGAACGGTGCTGCAATACTACACATAACCTGTGAACAGGTGTGGTGTGGTTTCTGAAAGAAAACATCAAGGTTTTTCTAATCCTGGACAACACTTAGACCTAGAAATTAACGATTAAAAGTAAACTGGATGTAAACGTGTCCATACTGTGTGTCAGTCTGAAGGATTTGTTGCATGTTTCTGAAACAAAGTCATTGTCGATTTAGGGATGGGCTTAGTCAGGTGGTGGGGTCCTAACTATCCTTGTGTCCTACTGCAGAAAGGGCAATGGGAGGCTCCTGCTGCAGTCAGTTGTCTTAGGCTGGGTTCACTCGAGCAGGTTACATCCGTAATGGACGGAACGTATTTCGGCCGCAAGTCCTGGACCGAACACACTGCAGGGAGCCCGGCTCCTAGCATCATAGTTATGTACAATGCTAGGAGTCCCTGCCTCTCCGTGGAACTACTGTCCCGTACTGAAAACATGATTACAGTACGGGACAGTTGTCCCGCAGCGAGGCAGGGACTCCTAGCGTCGTACATAACTATGATGCTAGGAGCCCGGCTCCCTGCACTGTGTTCGGTCCGGGACTTGCGGCCGGAATACGTTCCGTCCATTACGGACCGAACATGCTCGTGTGAACCCAGCCTTAGTCAGACCCAAGATTGTGAGGAGAGGAAAGGGAGAATAGCTGATCTACTAGAACACACAGAAAATATTTCTTTATATATATATTTAACTCCAACACAAGAAAATATGATCAAAGAAAAGCAGGCGATTAAGAGGATTTTTCTGTTTATTGTACCAACTACACTGCAGACTTTGGCAAAACTTCAATGGTTAAAGAACATTTCGAGGTAGTGTCTGGGACAATGTGTTACTGATAACTGGCATTGTGGCTTGGAATAGCCGCCCGTCTGCGAATCTATCCGTGAAGGGATTTGATAACATGGGAAGTCTGAGAATAGATTATATTAGGAAAGTCCTCTACTTGGAGACCCGTGATCTAAGGAAACAATGTCAGTGTTCATTAAAACATTACATGGCACCCACTAAAATCAATAGGGCATAAGAGATTTCATCGGATGCCGCAAGTCCTCAAGAGCCACCTCCGTCAGCTCAAAATGTCCTTATAGAGACTTTTTCTCCAACTCACCAGTCTCCGCTTTAATGTCCATCTTTGTATTCCGAATTCTAAATTTCCCTTATTACATAGATCAGGCTATTTTCTCCCAGTCGGAACATGGCGTCCATAATCTGCTGCCTTATAATACCTGTGTTGCCTTCAACTTTATACAGAGACGCACCGAGGTGCCGCCCTATGGTACCGTATTACAAAGGGGGCATTGTATCAAGGAGGCACCATGCGTGATACAGAGTGCAAACCGGTTTATGGGGGCATCTACACACAAAGGTGCAGAGGTAGTAGTCGCACCTGGGCCCTAGAGCCTGAAGGGGCCCAAAGACAGCTCTGCAACATAAAAAGACACCAATATTATAAATGCCACATTATAGGTGGGGCATTGCGTTGACGTCCAGGAGCTTCAAGCTACACTTTTGTCTACAGGTGATGTGTGCATTATGCTAGGACGCTCGAGGGCCCCCCCCCCCCCCTAGAACAATCAGAAAGACATTTTTTCATAGGAGCCTTCACAGCAAAGATATTAAATAAGTTTATACAGCCAGAAAGAACCCTGCCAAGAGCCATGAGTGGGCACGTGCCTGATCCTTGTGCAGATTCTGACTTGCCAAAAGGCTCCTTAAAAGGGGTTGTCCCGCTATTAAATATCTTATAATTATTGTATAGATGATATAAAACGAACAATATTTGCCACTTACAGGCTGTTCAAAAAATGATCAGTGTACACATTTACTTACATAGTACGGCGCCACTTGGTGTTTAAAGTGTATAGCAACGTGCACTCAAAACCTAATAAGCTGAGCGCTCATGGACACACATGCGCAATCACTCTCTCCATAGCCTATTCTCTGCATAGTGGTTCACTGCAGAGCAGCCAATAGAAATAGCTTTCTGCCCTGCTTGTCAGGAAAGGAGCAGAGGCTCTGCAGTAGCATGGCAGTATAGCTGTGAATTGTTCAAAAGGTCACTCCTTTTTCTCAGCTTGTCAGGGAAGGGACATAGTCTCTCTAGTAGCATGGCAGTATAGCGGTGTAGTCTCATTCTTCTCAGCCTGTTAGGACTGTACCTTGCACATACCCACTCAGAGTTTATCGTTTAACTTCATGATATTTTCATTGGTTTCTAAGGAAAGTGCCTACTGTGGATATCACACAGTATATGTCTTCACTACTCTGGAACCCATGTTAGCTATCTGCAAGGGAAGTAAGAAGGGACTATATAGTCAGCTGCCATAGGGGAATTTAGTGAGTTTGCTCCAAGCACCTCCCCCAGCAGCACAGATCAGCAGCAGCACCAAGGGGGACACAGAGAAGCAAAAAAAAACAGCATTTCTGAAAATTTGATATGAAAATTTATGGAAGAACCCCTTTAAATTGGCATTATTTATGCCTAAGCTTTGCCCCCATTTTTTCCCTCCCTTTCTCAAGGTTTCAAGCTCTTGGCCATAGTGTGGCACATGTTGGACAGAGCTGTAATATGGCAGCATTCTTATCCTATGGAGGCTTATTTTCCTTGTTTGCCCTGCATGTTTGTATGGAGGGGTCGTACGCTTTGCATATGCCATTATTTTCATGCTCCATTGGATACTGATTTTACACATAAAATTGAATATAGGCTCACAAAATTGCATCAGTCTATACATTTCTGTACAGGTATTGTATTCTCCCCTGAACTGCTGGCAAGGGTGACTGGTTTTGATGCAGAATATGAAGAACACCAGATGGAACCTATGCAGATGTACACAGAACACAATAGAGAAATAAAGGGTCAAAAATACGACATTAATAAAAAAGTGTAGCATTGAGTTTTGTGCAAATTTCAAAATACTCTTTATTAAAAATTATTTAACATTTTTGCGATACAGCCGGTTTCAATCCTGTATACAGAGCAGCTGTATCGTGCGCTAAGACCTGAATCCGTCAGGTCTGCAGGACTGACGGGCTCGGTGACAGCAGGTCCAAGCAGGATGCACCTGTAAATCGATCACATCTAAGTTATGTGATCGATAAAAGCTCGACCGACCCGCTGTCACTGAACCCGTCAGTCCCGCTGCCCTGACTGATACAGTTGCTCTGTATACAGAACACAGAGCAGCTGTACCTCAAAAAGTAAAAATAATTTTTAATAAAGAGTATTTTGAAAGTTGCACCAAACACAGTTTTTAGTATTAAAAAAAAAAAATACAAATAAATAAATACAAATATTGTAAAAATTGTTCATCGGCTTTAAACGAGTTAATTTTGTCACAAATCTGCCTGGGTAGAACAAGGTATGGTTCCTATTGTCCCTGCTAGTAGAAAATCCTTCTGTGTTGTAGGCACAGTATGCTAGCCGAACGCCCAATATATGGCGACAGTTTCTAAAGCTGGCATAGAAGTAATTGGGTGCGTTATTACTAATGGGTGAAGGGGGCAAAACATTTGTAAAACATTGACTTGGATTTAGAACATGGAACAAACATTGTGCAATAATGAACGTCTTTGTGCCCCAGGCGGGGACGGTGAGTAAGAGTCACAGTGACACCAGCGCTAAATCACCACTTCACAATGGAGGATCGGCATTGTTCTGATCTAGACACAGGGATTGTTAGTTTGTCACGTTAACCTGCGTTAAAACATCACAGCGACAGCAGTGACACGTTTACTGCCAGCATCACATGTCCTGGAGACATTTTAAAAACGTATATTTCTTAAAAGAAAAACTTTGGAACACCAATTTACAACATTTCACAGCTTGATACATTAGTCATTTTGCAAAAACTTTTCTTTTATGATGTTAGAATGATTATATATTCTACTCCATTCACATCCAAAGCTAAATTTTGAAATGTAAAGGCTTCCTGCTACCAGTGCATAATGGAAAATCAAAAACAACAAAAGTTACAGTTGGGGGTGTTCACACAGCCATACTACGTCCACAACAAGAAACCACCGCGGTTTTACTTAACCAAATCTTAGGTCACCATAAACCCATAGGAGCCAATATACCGGACCACATAGTGACGTACAGATGAACTGCTTCCTGTTTTCAATAGCGACCTGAAGCTGAAGGCAGCTTTGGATGTGACTGGAGGTGATGCAATTAAAAATTGGGGCATGATATGTAGAGGGAAGCGATAACAGGGTTACTCAACATTTTATGGAGATTTAAACTGTAAACTTGGGGTTTAAAAGGGGTTCTGAACAAGTAAAGTTGACTGCTAGGCTATGTTCACACAGGCAGATAAGCTGCATAAACCACCACAGAAAATCCGCCCGGTTCGCTGCAGGGAATTCCAGGCGAAAAACCCCAACAAATTGTGCTTACATTTTTCAAACCGTAATGTCCGCTGCGGAAAACTGCACCAAAAAAAAAAAAAAAAGTGGTCATGGCGAGTCCCGCCATCATGCAGCCCGGCCTCCTGGAATGACGTGTCATCCCATGTGACTGCTGCAGCCTGTGATTGGCTGCAGCGGTCACATGGGATGAAACGTCATTCCAGAAGGAAGAAACAGACTTTTTGGAAAATAGAAGCTTTTTATCACAATTCCGCCGCATAAAGAAACACCACATTTGCGATGTGCTGCAGGATTTACCTCCCCATTGAACTCAAGCCCCGCAACGAATAAGCAGCGTTTACGCAAATACAATTGAAATGCTGCAGATTAAACGGCAGGTCAATTTCTGAGTGGAATTTACGCTTATTTTTTATGCAGCGCGTGGAGATTTGTTCTTCCATCTCATCCACTTTGCTGCTAATCTGCAGTACTTACGCTACACCCATTTAGGCCCCATGCACACGACCGAGATTACGGCCCACAATTACGGGCCCATTGACTTCTATTGGCCACGGGTACCTTCCCGTTTGCTTATGGGAAGGTTCCCAGGCCGTTGAAAAATACAGAACAAGTCCCATTTCAGGCCGTAATTACGGCATGGCCAGGCCCATAGTAGTCTATAGGACTCTCGTAATCACGGGAGCGTTGCTAGGCGACGTCAGGGGATACCCCTGTCTGCAGGCTCATGCCTGATTTGAATTTTTGAATAAAGAGAAGCAGAGAAACCGGGTCCGTAAATACGGGGTTAATAACACGTGACAAAGGACCCGTATTTACGAGAGGGGAAAAAAAAACACAGTTGTGTGCACGGGGCCTTAAACGTAGTTAATACTTCTCTGGGTGAGACTGTGGGGACGTTCGGTACATTTACTTCAGTGCAAGCAACTCCCTGCTCATAGCCACAGGCATGGCCCTGCTGTAGGTTAAACCATTCTCTCCTTCCCATGGTCCTCATGATCTTATGACAAGCTAGCCAACGAAGTGAACCGTAAAGTGGAAGGTAATCATAAACGTAATCACTCAGTTTAGCAATTAAAGGAGTTCTCTGCTTCGGACAATCCTTTTTTTGTTAGAAAAGTCCCCAACAGTAAGTGGATAACAGAGTGTCCTGCTGCTGAGACCGCCAGCGATCAGTTGTAAACGGTGGAAATCAGCAGCACTGCTCAATTTCCCTGCAGCGCCACCACAGGAGACACAAAGCATTACACAATTCCCATTGAAATCCATGTGCGTGTTGATCAATGAACATGTTGGATCCTCCTCAGCTCTCCACTTTGCCTGGTTTAGAAGAAATCCATTAGCCAATCTCTTCAAAATGTAAGCAATTTTTATAGTCTGTCGTTAACAATAAAATGCCTTAAAGTTATACATTCTTTTTTTATTCTCATCCTAGAAACAATGCAGAATTCTCCCTTCTTAGGACTGAAGATATGCGACAAAGTAGTAATCGCGGGGGTGCCAGATGTATACAGCCTTCAATGGGAACAGGAAAGGCCCTCGATCTCACAGGACGAGATCCCATCCGGGTTTTGGCTCTAACACGTCTCCTGCGTGGAGCTGTAATACACGTGTCTTACTATCCTATTATCACACAGAAGAAATGTTCTCCTACTATATTCTCTGCACAATGCCAATCCAACTTTGTCATTTCTGGTTGCTAGGGGAACATTGCCTAGCAACTGCAACTTTTTAAACGGGGTTCTAAGGGAATACGTCCCTAGCAACCAGTCTGTCAGATTAAATTGACTGTTATTGTCATAATAACTTCATGAATTGGGAGAATATATCAATATAAATTGAAAAGGTGGTTGTCAGGCGATGAATTTCCTTTGACATAAATATACTGTATACGCTTCAGGGTTAAAGGGGGTATCAAGTGCCAAAAAAATATATATCGGATTGATCAGGGTCCGACTCCCGACACCTACGCCGATCGGCTGTTTTGAAGGGGCCGCGGCACTCGTACGATGTGGATGGGTGAAGGCTGTAAAACTGTGAACCACTGCTACAAGCGTGTCAGCGATCTATAGCGCGAGCAGTAAAGGAAACGAAGGGTAAGCCGCATTCGTATGAGCGCCGTCGCCCGTTCCTAAAAGGCGGACCCTGACCGATCAGATATTGATGGCCTATCCCGAGGATAGGCCATCAATTTTTTGGGGTTTGTTCTTCGCTCGGTTTTATTTTTTTACGTTTTGAAATGATGTATTGCCAAAAGAGTCTTTCGTTGTGTATGAAGAACGACTGATCATTAATAGAAATTCTTTACTGAATGTTCTGAAAACACAAAGCACCCGGAGAGGAAGAAACAATATAATTATGGCTGATTTTGTGAACAATAATTCATCACTAAATTACACATCGGAGGGAAGATTAAGGATAAAGACAGACGTGGCGGATATTTTCCGCTGCGGATTTCACTGCAAACCCACTACGTCTGGCCCAATAGGCAGCCTGGACTTTAGATTTCTTACAACCTATGGAAGCAAAAGTTTAATCACCGCTCCTTCATAAGGAAGGGGTCAGGTGATTTCTTAACTAATTAGCGGAAAGTGATGTTTTGCTTGGCTATAGAAAGTGACGGTCATAGAGGCAGACCGTACTACTGCTAGGGGGCCCGGCGCGGAACGGCTTCCTGCCATACACTCAATGTTTTCCTTCACCCACCACTAGAGGGAGCTCACTGCAAAGATGTTTACAGGGTCCATGAAATTCAATATCAGGTTATGGGGTCCCCCCATCAGAGATCACGTCTCCCATAGATGCACATTTGTATTTGAGCTTTCTAACCAAACACTCACGACATGTGCAGAAGTATTGGCCTATATTACTACTCAGTAAACATCAAGAATTCTCAATATATTGCAGTGATCTGTGGCACTACAAGTCCCAGCATGTCAACTACAGTATACCTGCGGCTGTCAGTATTCTATGGCCCCCGCGTTAGTTGGAAAAATGTTGTTGCTTAGCGACACCTCTTTCCATAAAACAGCAGATTTTGGAGTCAGGGAACGCTTTATTTTTAGACCGCTGGATTTGATCATCTGTTACATATTTTATGGAAACGGCGTCTCGCCAACTGTCTTTGTTTTTTAGGTGCTTGGTAAATTCTGCTTCAGATAAAATCCACACAAGCCGATGTTATATTTACGTATGTTCTGTCAGGTTACATATAGTTAGTACGGCTGAAAAAAAGACACATGTCCATCAAGTTCTGACCACGGTTTCTTTTACGTGTCTATGATTTATGCTTCAATGGAAAAAAAAATATGTCTGAAGTTTAAGTAGGTCACAGTATACCCAACGTAGCGTTTCTTGAACGGTTTACATGGAATATTGATGCGGATCTTCAGTCAGAACGATCAGTGACGGTTCCTAGAGGCAGAAGGCAATAGACAAGACGCTCATCCGGAGTGCAAGGCGGCATTATATCATATACATCGCAAGAGCGTTCATACATTAGATGCAGTCCATGTGTCCGCGGAGAGACGGGGTCCGGCCCTGGTTGGTCTCAGGCCCCATTGCTACTCTGTAGAGGAATTACATGGTTAACAAAAGAGGGGGTGGGTCCTGATGGCAAAACAAACCCATTTTGATCTCTGCCTCAGAGGCCCCTCTCTTTCATGTACACCACTGATACCTCGTATATTGTCCAGTTGTTACAATGTATCTCGTGTTAAAGTAGCAAGATCAGTAATTAGAACCATATAGTCAATAGTTAACCCTTTCAGGACGCAGCCATTTTTTTAAAATTTTCGGTTACATTTTTTTCCTCCCCACATTCCAAAAGCCATGACTTTTTTATTTCTCGGTCGATATTGCCATATTAGGGCTGTTTTTTTGTGCGGCGACTTGTTAATTTTCACTGCACCATTTATTGTACCGTATAATGTATTGGGTAAGAGCCTTAACTTTTATTTTTCTGGTGATTGAGCGGTGTGAGGGCTTATTTTTTACGGGGTGAGCTGTAGTTTCTATTGGAACCATTTTGATCACTTTTTAAATAAGCACTCTACTATTTTTTTTTATTGCACATTGGTGTTTCAGTGGGGTGCCGTGTGCAAAAATATTTACCAATCCCCGCATCTTGTCGTTTTTCGGGTCCAGCGCCGCTCACGTGATCTTCATTCTGACCTGGTCTGGAATCGCTGCTGTTCAGAAAACCGGAACTCAGGCTCTCAATGCTTTCCTATGGACCCTCGTTCTGGCTCCCATAGAAATGCATTGAAAGCCGGAGTTCCGGTTTATTCAGAAGCACAGCGACTCCGGACAAGTCAGAGGGAAGATCACGTGAGCGGCGCTGGACCCAAAAAATACAAGACGCGGGGATCGGTAAGTATTTTTGCACACAGCACCGCACTGAAACACCAATGTGCAAATGGAGGGTGCAAAAAAAGAAATAAAGTGGAGCGCTCCTTTAATTTTTTTGTGGGATATCAGCGTTTTACTTTTGTTTTTAAGTCGTTCACCGTGCGTAAATAATGCTATATTGTAATCGTTCATACGTATATGGACGCAGAGATACCAATTTTGTATATTTTTTTTATAATTTACACTACTTCAGAGGAGAAATGGGAAAAAGTAGAGACACACACCACGCGCACGCGCATGCGCACACACACACACACACACACACACGTTAGATCGCTGGTGCAATACTAATGTATTAGTATTAGAGGCAGGTCTTAACAGAAGATGAAAAAGCCAGTACTGGGGCCTTCATAAGCCCCTCTGGGCTGCCATGGCAACCATTGGCACCCCCCGATCACGTTGTTGGCGATTGCGGTCCCTGGCCGTTAGTCCCGATGTCAGCTGTAAAACACAACTGACAAACGCTGCGTACGGAACAGGCTCAGCCCGCTCCAAACATCACCCCCCGCACGACTAAGTCATGGTCCGCGAGCAGGTTAAAGGGGTTGTCCAGTTTCAGCAAATTTGTTATTTTTTGTATGATAAAAAGTTATACAGTTTTCCAATATACTTTCTGTATTACTTCAAGGTTTTAAAGATCTCTGCTTGAGGTTATTCAGTAGGAACATTCATGGTTTACTTCCAGTGGATACAATTCTGTCCATGGTCATGTGATGGACCCACAGGTGCACTGCTCATTACAAGGTCATGTGATGGACACACAGGTGCTGGGATCGTTACCGTTACAGTATGTGCATCAGATCTGCATCTTCTAACGATCCCAGCCCCACTGTGTCCATCACATGACCGTGGACAGGATTTTATCCACTGGAAGTTAACAATGCATGTTCCTACAGAATAACAGCAAGCAGAGATATTGAATACCATAAGGAAGTAATGCAGAAAGTATATTGAAAAATTACTTTTAATTATACCAGAGAATATAAATTTACAAAAAATAAAAAAAATAATAATAAATCGGACCACCCCTTTAAAGGCGGCCATACACATTAGATAAGCGTCTGCCGACCATCTAATATTTATGGCGGTGTCCAGACTCTCCCCGACATAAGAATTGGACTATTAGGGTATGTTCACATGGCAGCCTCCATTACGGCTGAAATTACGGAGCTGTTTTCAGGAGAAAACAGCTCCAGAATTTCAGACGTAATGGCATGTGCAGGCGTTTTTCGCAGCGTCCATTACGGCCGTAATTGGAGCTGTTTTTTCTATGGAGTCCATGGAAAACGGCTCCAATTACGTCCCAAGAAGTGACAGGCACTTTGACGCGGGCGTCTTTTTTACGGGCCGTCTATTGACAGCGGCGCGTAAAAAAAATGACCATCGGCACAGAACATCGTAAGATCCATTCAAATAAATGGGCAAATGTTTGCCGACGCTTTGGAGCCGTATTTTCGGACGTAATTCGAGGTTAAAACGGCCGAATTACGTCCGTAAATAGGGTGTGTGAACCCAGCCTTAGGCTATGTTCACACGCAAACTCAAAAACGTCTGAAAACACGGAGCTGTTTACAAGGGAAAACAGCTCCTGATTTTCAGATGTTTTTTAATCCACTCGCGTCTTTCACGGCCGTTTTTGGAGCCGTTTTCAATAGAGTCTATGAAAAACGGCTCCAAAAACGTCCAAAGTAGTGACCTGCACTTCTTTTTCGCAGCCGGTTTTTTTACACGGCCGTTTTTCAAAACGGCCCGTCGGAACATAACGCAGTTTTCCCCATTGAAATCAATGGGCAGATGTTTAAAAGGCATTGTGCTTTGGATTTTTCGGGCGTTTACGGCCCGAAAAATGGCCAAAAATAGGCTGTGTGAACATACCCTTAGATTTAAACATACCCAATCATTTTGTATGTAAGACAGGAGCTTAACTCCCTACGATCTATTGAGAACACAACCACGCTCGGCCAAGCCGGAGGAATAGCGGTCAAAGTTTCGGCTCTCAGCTGTCTAAAGTGTATGGCCAGCTTTACAGGGGTTGAATCCTTTGGACAATCCCTTATAGGTAGAAAGTTCCGCCATTGAGGAGCGGATTAAAGTATTAGCGGTGAAGAATAAATATAACGCAACATAGATATTATTGTCACATGTTAGAACTGGGGAGGTAACAAGTAATCAGAGACTTGTAGTGTTCTCACATGTCTCAGGTCATGGGACGCCACCTAAATAGTGAGCCCTCTAGCTGCAATGGTGGCATACACAATGAATGGTTTACTTACCTGTCCTTGTGCCAGCGGTGCCCACATGAGACAGACCTGGGAAAGGGTTTCACATAGGTGACGGACGTGCGATCCAGGACAAGATTCACTGAACATCCAGATCTGATCCGATTGTGATTTTAGCAACCAGATTGGGAGAACTGATCCTGCTAAGGGGGCCGGGATTCAAACAACTCTTGTTTAGAATGTGTGTCCTATTGCATTTTGGAGGAGAGGAGTCTTATTATACGAACACCCAAAACATCAGCAAGAGCTCAAGTTCTCTGCAGGAATAAACGCAACAAAGGGTTCTCCGGGAAAGTCCTCTAAGGTTTAATGCAAAACAAAATACCCCCCCCCCCCCCACACTTAGCTCAGTCTTCGGCTTCCAGTCTTGCAAAATATCTTGATCAGACAATTCTGCTCTAGAAATAAACGTCATTGGATCGGATTTACCAGAATATTGATATATTGAATAATGCAGAATACAAAATTATAGCCACTAAGTGTCTGCACTCTGTAATTTGCCTGTATGCACTTCTAAGTCCACTAGGTGGCAGCACAGACTGACTAGTAAAGGAATGTAATTACGCAATGACAACTCCATAAAGTATCGTTTTCTGCTTTGCTTTATCCAGTTCAGCCCTATAAGGCCTCATGCACACGACCGTAGTGGTGTGCACGGCCAGGATTTTCGGGTTGGACGGCCGGGGCCGCAACTCTCCCGTAGATTTTCGGGCCGTAAAAATCAGAACGCCTCCAAACATCTGCCCATTGATTTCAATGGTAAAAACGGCGTTCTGCTCCGAAGGGGCGGTTTTTTACGTGGCCGTTTTGAAAAACAGCAGCGTAAAAAAACGGCCGTGAAAAAGTAGCGCTTGTCAGTTCTTGAGCCGTTTTTCATTGACTATAGAAAAACCAGCTCCAAAAACGGATGTAAAAAACGAAGCGAAAAACGCGAGCTGCTTAAAAAAACGTCTGAAAATCAGGAGTGGTTTTGCCTTGAAAACAGTTCCGTATTTTCAGACGTTTTCGGCTAAGCGTGTGAACATCGCCTTATAGTGACTGTGTGAGGGGTATTGGTCAAGTTAAAATTTGCAACGAAGGTCCATTTTAGTGAATGTATCCAGCAGAGAAGTGAGGGCCAAAAACACCAAGACAAAAGGTACAAAGATGGTGTGGACCCCCTGATATAAAGAGACTGCACAGGGCACCCCACCTCTCTCTGCTGAGGGGGGTATTACAGGTGGCCAGGTACCCGAGGCTTGTGACCACCACAAATCTTAATTATATTGCAGTATTTAACATTGTATAGCAGGTTTTTTTTCCCCCCAGAAACAGCACCACTCCTGTCCATAGGTTGTTTCTGGAATTGCAGCTCAGTCTTATTTACTGGAATGGGGATGAGCTACAATAATGGAAATAGCCCTATGGCCAAAAGTAGCGCTTTCAGGAAACAAAAACAGACCCTTTTTCCTAATCCCAGAAAACTCCAAACTTCTATTCAATGACTACAAGCAGAGATCTCAACAATCGTGAAGACTTCATACGCAAAGTATATAAGAAAATTCCATGACATTGTATTCTACAAGGATTACGCTTTCAATAAATTCAAAGGGTATGTTCACACAGCTTATTTTTGGCCGTTTTTCGGGCCGTAAAGTCAGAAGCAGGACGCCTCCAAACATCTGCCCATTGATTTCAATGGTAAAAACGGCTGCGTAAAAAAAAACGGCTGCGAAAAAGAAGTGCATGTCACTTCTTGAGACGTTTTGGGAGCAGTTTTTCATGGACTATAGAAAAACCGCTCCAAAAACAGCTGTAAAAAGTGCCGCGAAAAACGCGACTTTGAATAAAAAAACTTCTGGAAATCAAGAGCGGTTTCCACTTGAAAACAGCTCCATATTTTCAGATGTTTTTTATTTCGTGTGTGCACATAGCCTTAGAGTGAAGAGCTGGGTCAAACAACCAACAGAACGTTAAGACACCAATGGCTTTAGATTAGACGGTCCACTGCTGGGCTTCTGCTTCAGTGTCTGGGTTCCTGGCGACTCCATGATTGCCCAACTGTTCAGTCTGCCCTTGCACTAGGAACCATCTCATATCAATAAATCCTTCATTCTATGGTGTGTGTAGATCCTGTGGGCCTATAGAATATAGTCATTAGTGGTCAGTCTGGTGGGCCTAGGAATGACATTTGTACAAGACCTGGAGAACTTCAAGTCAGGGGGGACATGTGGAATCTGTGCCACTCACAGGAACCCTGCAGACAAGGGGGCTCATTTGTACCTTAAAAACATAGTAGTGCTCCTTACTAGTCTATTCCATCCCATATAAAGGGCTGCGCTCCTTCCTATCCAGATCTCAATTACTGGAGGATTGGAATAACAGGGATTTTCTAGAGAGCCATGAACGTGGTTGTCTATGGAGAGCACCCGGCTGTTATTAAACTAGCAGTTGGAAATCAGGGAGCCCATATACTGTTCTTGCAGGGGTTCTATGTTGTTGGCATCTGCCCGTGTTAGCTGCTGTGATATCACAAAAGTGTTTTCCGGTGCTTTGAACTTGTGATGTTAGACGGGTAAAACGGCCGTCAGCTTTTGGGACATCACAAGCGTTAGTGAGGTAAATGGCGGTCGTATAACAAGAGGTTTTTAGACCGGCAACGATTTCACAAATGTGTGTCAATCAAGTACGCTGCTGTGACATGACAATGGTTTGGAGTCAGGTAAGCGTCACCAGGTAATCTGCTATGACATCACAAGTGCGTTTCAGACAGGTTAGCTACTATGACATCACAACTGGTTTCAGTCATATAAGCTTCACCAGGTATTCTGCTATGACATCACAACTGGTTTGTCATATAAGCTTAGGGGCAGACCCCATATTTACCATCAAATTAGCAGGTGGAAATCAAGGGGCCCGCATGCTGTTCTTGCACAGGGGCCCTTGGTTGTTGGTGTCCGCTCCTGCTTTAAGCCACATCTCTGGTTCTGTGGATCTGTTGTTGACTTCTGTTTCCTTTTAGATCCTGGGAATCGGTTGCTATGATTGAGACTTTTTTACAATTCTACATCTTTAGTTGGTTTCTGGATTTCTGTACCTTTCGTTTCTGAAATGACGCCGGCTACTCCACATCTGGGCTGCTGTTTGCCCCGGTGGGTCTGGAATTGATCAAATCTCCATCTCTCTGAAATGATGGCTGTGCCTGTGATATTACTCTTGGAAGTCCATATTCTGTTATCTCTGGAATTCTGCTTTAGCAGCTTCCCGTCACAGCGCGGTCCGATCACGTCCTATGAGAAGTGCCGCTTTCTATAAGCACGTGAATCGGCATCCAATTGCCCCCACATGAAGCAGTTCTGGGGCTTCCTCTCTCACCCCACTGCAAATACGGACACAGCGGTAGGTAGTGAGCGGTGTGGCACTAATAAAGTTTTAGCTCTTGGAATGCAAGTTATTTAGTCCTGAAAGCGCATATTAGGCTGGGGCTTAAGGGGTAAGAGAGGTCTCCACTTTGAACTATCCCTTTTTGTTACAAGGGTCCTCTAATATTAGGATATTTGCACAGGGTCTCAGCCCTCCGGGATCAGATGTAATCTGCAGAGGAACCTGGCAGCAAGGGATCAATTTTCCTGCAGTGCCTCCACAGGAGAAATGCAGCATTACACAGTTCTCATTTAAATCAATAGGCTGTCCGTGCAATGCATGGATTTGCTGGGTCCTCAAGAGACTATTTGTAGCGGCTCTCTGCTTTGGCTAATAGATTAGTGTCGTGTATGGGGACCCCCCCCCCTCTATTAATTCAGAATTCCCTAAAGTGATATATGAATGTGGGTTTTCTTAACCCGATAACCACTTGAACTTTTGACTTAATCTCTCTGTCTTGATGTCCCAGTTTTTTTTTTCCTTTCATTTCTCACAGGTTTTCATGTTTTTAGTTCTATCAAAACCTGATCTGCCCGATTACAGAAATTCACCCGGTCCGGTCATTCTCTAGAATCCCGGGGGTCCTTGTACGGGCTCATGCACACGGCTGTGATTTTCGGCTCGGACGGCCGCAGAGCGTCATCCGCGGGCCGTGTACATTCATTTTAATGAGCATGGACCGCAAAATACGGCCATAATAAGACGTGTCCTATCTTTTTGCGGTCCAGACTCCCGGATTACGTACGAACCGTGGAAACCAGTCGTGTGCATGGGCCCATAGAAATGAATGGGACCACAATTCACCCGCAGATTTGCGGGTGAGTTGCAGCCAAAAGAACACATTTGTGTGCATGGGACCCAAGAATCCAGCGATTCCCTCTAGTCAGTATTATCCGTCTGGTCTGTCACTGATTCATTGTACATTGTAATAAAGGAAAGAAAAACTCGTGGAAGCCGCGTGACCAGTTCCTTTTAAGACTCTCATACAAATCCTGCTGTCTCAGAATTCTATTTCTGGTCCTAGGAATTTCCTAAATTTATTATAGGGTTCAATATTGTGCTGCCTCATCTCTATTCCCCCCACACTGAGAATAGCCCCAAAACCAAATTCATTTTATCCTGTAATGGACTGATGGACTAAAACAAAAAAAGAAACACCAATAATCCTGGATGAGGTCAGACTGTCGCCTTCAGATGTCTCACACCTGTCCTCACCTCCAGGCCCTTATCATTTCTCACCTTAACTACTGTAACACATTATTAATTAGTATTCTATTAACCAAAGCGCCCTGTCCCAGAACATCCTGAACGCAGCAGTCCGGCTGATCTGTCTGTTGGATGGTAGTATGGCCTTTGTCATTACACTGGTTTCAAAATTCTAAATTGCGTTATTCGCCTCTGAAGCCGTCCACCATGCTGTACCTGCCGACATCACTTCTCTTATTTCTGTATTAACCCACCCTCACCCAACACCAATCATCCCCCCTCTTTCCCGCAAGAATTTTGAGGCAGACTTTGAACTGCCAGCGTTGTTGTAACTCATTTTTTCCCCACGTTTTTGGACCATGGCCGTTGAATCTAATGCAAGGACCGCGGGCAAAGAGAAGCAGCAAAAACCGCTCAGACACGAGCACAACACGTTTTTTTCTGCCTCCCATTGATTTCAATGGGAGGTCAGAGGCAGAAGCCGCTCAAAGAGAAAGCAGGCGATTTTGGTCGTTTATCGGCGCGTGGTTTCCGCATCAAAAATTAGCGCCGAAAACTCTTAACGGAGACTAAAGATTCTGTTGACTTCACCCCCTTCTTATTTCTATCAGATCCAGTATTTTCCCTTATGTGGATCCAAAGCACCATCTACATCCTAACGAACATGTAGATTTGCAGTTATGTGGATATGGAAATATATGAATCCAGAACACATCCCCATGAATAAAACTGCACCTGACGAAAACCCAAAGGAAACAGGTCATCAGAATCTCGCAGTAGTGCAGCCTCAGGCTTTGGACGTCTAAGGCCGGGTACACACAGAGTTTTTTGCAGACGGAAAATCTAGATCAAAATTCCGTTTGGAATTTTGAGGCAGATTTTGCTCTGCCTGCACGCCGATTTTTGCGGCGTTTTTTGCCCGCGGCCACTGAGCGCCGCAGGCAAAAAATGCCGCGAAATACGCTTTCTCTGCCTCCCGTTGATGTCAATGGGAGGTCAGAGGCATAAACGCCCGAAGATAGGGCATGTCCCTTCTTCCCGCGAGACGGTTTTTCCACTCGCGGGAAAAAAAACATTTCCGCCTCCCATTGAAATCAATGGGAGGCATTTTCGGCCGTTTTCCAACGCGGTTTCCACGTCAAAAACCTCCATGTGAACTCCCCCTAATGCTAAATGATCAGATCTCAGGACCGAGAACAAAAAAAAAAAAAAAAAACACACACGGATTACAAAACAAATTTTACATTTTCACTAAAGGATCCGGTTTAATGTTCTTTTGGTTGGTCACCTTTATAATCAGTCAACTGATTTCAAGGTGACAATGGTCTGATCACTGGGGACCCCCACAGATCATGAGAACAGGAGTCCCAAACCCCAAGTCCTACTTACCGCTCGACCGCAGTGAAGAGGCTCGCGCGCTGCCGCCCCATTCAAAAGCCATAAGACTGACGGAAACAGCCGGGTACAGTGTTCAGCTGTTACCCTCAGTCCTATAGGCATTGAATGGAGCGGGAGTCAAATGCGCAACCAGCGCTCCATTCAAGCTCCCCCTCACAGGGGGGGATGCAGTGAAGAGGAACGCGAGGTTATGGACACACGTTTTTGTAATCGGTGAGGCCCCTAGCAATCAGACCAGTAACACCTATCCTGTGGATAGGTCATAATTGTTGGTTCTTATACAACCCCTTTAAAGGGGTTGTCTACTTTGGCAATACCTACTGGTTATAAAACAATAATGTTCTCAAAGTGTCCCAGTGGTGAGATCCCCAGCGATTTGCTGTAACCTGTGGGAAAACCTGCCATAAAGTGTTACATTTCCTTGCAGCGCCGCAACAGGAGAAATTAAGTATTACATAGTATCTATTCATATCAATCTGTCTGTGTAATGCAGGACAGCACGGGTCCTCCAGGGAAGATGCGTTCTATGTAACCGTTCTACACTCTGGTCAAGATATAAGGAACCTAAGCAGGAGACAGCCCTCTATTAACTCAAAATTCCCTAAAAGGATGCATTAAAAAGTTTTCTAAAATGGACAAACCCTTTAAAAAAAAAAAAAAAAAAAATTTTTATATGGGAAGCAGCCACTTCTAGTGGACCCTTCACGGTCCAGAGTCCAACCAAACCTGTCACCTGAAACAACCCATGTTAATGACTTACTTCAAAGTCCAAGGGTCGCTGCTCCGCACACATTCTGCTTCATCTAACCCTGGGGACTCACAGCTGCTCCAGACTTTTTGTTGTCAGCTAAGCAATAACTATCTTCTCACATCTCCTGGACAGGACCTTGGCATGTAACCGGCGCATATTTTTAGCTAGATCCTATAACTAGAAGAGCTCAAGTCTCTGTCAATGAATATGCATGGACGGCCTAATACCTGGACGAAGGTCATCAGCTTGGACTATTGTCTCCCCTGCCTTTCCCCGCCATTGATCGCCCATAAAAAGAGCACAAAAAGTTCTTGCACCTTGTATTTACATCATATCCCTGAGCAAAGATATCGGGGAGCATAGCTAGTAAAAGAGCTTTTAATACTAAGACATGTGATGCAATACAACTCTGGGCAAGACTATAAATCCTCTGTGGAGGGACAAGCAATTGAACCCCCTATTAACCACAGTGATATGTGATCAATGCTTACAGTGGAAAAAAACCAACTTTTAGAACTAAAATACAGCCAAGCTTACCAAGAACTGACGGCAGCAATATATATATATATATCAACTGCCAAGGTGCCAGAGCAAACTTTTCATTTGCCCCTTCTGTACAAGAATATTACTATAATACTGCCCCCTATATACAAGAATATAACTACAATAATACTGCCCCCTATATACAAGAATATAACTACTATAATACTGCTCCTATATACAAGAATATAACTACTATAATACTGCTCCTATATACAAGAATATAACTACTATAAGGGCATGACCACACGTGGCGGATTTCCTCCGCAACTGTCCGCATCAATGCCGCACAGAATCTGCGTTGCAGATTCTGCTGCGGATCTGCACAAAATGTGCAGTAAATTGATGCGGACTAGCTGCTGCGGACTGCGGGAAAAGTGCTTCCCTTCTCCCTATCAGTGCAGGATAGAGAGAAGGGACAGCACTTTCCCTAGGGAAAGTAAAAGAATTTCATACTTACCGGCCGTTGTCTTGGTGACGCGTCCCTCTTTCGGCATCCAGCCCGACCTCCCTGGATGACGCACCAGTCCATGTGACCGCTGCAGCCTGTGCTTGGCCTGTGATTGGCTGCAGCCGTCACTTAGACTGAAACGTCATCCTGGGAGGCCGGACTGGAGACAGACGCAGGGAGTTCTCGGTAAGTATGAACTTATATGTTTTTTACAGATACATGTATATTGAGATCGGTAGTCACTATCCAGGGGGCAGAAACAGTTACTGCCGATCGCTTAACTCTTTCAGCACCCTGGACAGTGACTATTTACAGACGTCTCCTAGCAACGCTCCCGTCATTACGGGAGCCCCATTGACTTCCTCAGTCTGGCTGTAGACCTAGAAATACATAGGTCCAGCCAGAATGAAGAAATGTCATGGTAGTAAAAACAATACGCTCCGCAGCACACATAAGATCTGCGGACTTCATTGCGGAATTTTGACTCTCCATTGAAGTCAATGGAGAAATTCCGCCATGAGTCCGCCACTGCTCCGCAACAGACAGAGCATGCTGCGGACACCAAATTCCGCTCCGCAGCCTATGCTCCGCAGCGGAATTTTACGCCTCGTCTAAACGAACACTGCTAAATTAAAGTGTAAGTCAATGGACAAACGGCACCGCTGCGGATTAACGCTGCGGAGTGTCCGCAGCGGAATTTAAGTGAAATTCCGCCACGTGTGAACCCGCCCTAATACTGCTCCTATATACAAGAATATAACTACTATAATACTGCTCATAATTATATACAAGAATATAACTACTATAATACTGCCCCCTATATACAAGAATATAACTACTATAATACTGCCCCCTATATACAAGAATATAACTACTATAATACTGCCCCTATATACAAGAATATAACTACTATAATACTGCTCCTATATACAAGAATATAACTACTGCTCCTATATACAAGAATATAACTACTATAATACTGCCCCCTATATACAAGAATATAACTACTATAATACTGCCCCCTATATACAAGAATATAACTACTATAATACTGCCCCTATATACAAGAATATAACTACTATAATACTGCTCCTATATACAAGAATATAACTACTGCTCCTATATACAAGAATATAACTACTATAATACTGCCCCCTATATACAAGAATATAACTACTATAATACTGCCCCTATATACAAGAATATAACTACTATAATACTGCTCCTATATACAAGAATATAACTACTATAATACTGCTCCTATATACAAGAATATAACTACTATAATACTGCTCCTATATACAAGAATATAACTACTATAATACTGCCCCCTATATACAAGAATATAACTACTATAATACTGCCCCTATATACAAGAATATAACTACTATAATACTGCCCCCTATATACAAGAATATAACTACTATAATACTGCCCCCTATATACAAGAATATAACTAGTATAATACTGCCCTTATATACAAGAATATAACTACTATAATACTGCCCCTATATACAAGAATATAACTACTATAATACTGCCCCTATATACAAGAATATAACTACTATAATACTACCCCCGTGTATAAGAATATAACTACTATAATACTGCTCCCCTATATACAAGAATATAACTACTATAATACTGCCCCCTATATACAAGAATATAACTACTATAATACTGCTCCTATATACAAGAATATAACTACTATAATACTGCCCCTATATACAAGAATATAACTACTATAATACTGCCCCCTATATACAAGAATATAACTACTATAATACTGCTCCTATATACAAGAATATAACTACTATAATACTGTCCCTATATACAAGAATATAACTACTATAATACTGCTCCCTATATACAAGAATATATCTACTATAATACTGCTCCTATATACAAGAATATAACTACTATAATACTGCCCTTATATACAAGAATATAACTACTATAATACTGCCCCTATATACAAGAATATAACTACTATAATACAAGAATATAACTACTATATCACTGCTCCTATATACAAGAATATAACTACTATAATACTGCTCCTATATACAAGAATATAACTACTATAATACTGCCCCCTATATACAAGAATATAACTACTATAATACTGCCCCCTATGTACAAGACTATAACTACTATAATACTGCCCCCTGTGGACAATCTTAAGGCTATGAACGTGTAGACGCATTTCCAACATCTGGAATTCCACTTTATTAAACAACATTCTCCCACAGGTGTGCAGGGGTTAAATCTAGCTGGCACTCCAGCACCCCACCAGGCAGCGCTACAGGGGTTAACGGTAGTTTCCTAGACATGTCACTGCCGGGGATAATTGCTGTATTACAATTCCCAGTGAGCGGACGGAGGTACGGGGACGTGACCGGCTCAGTTGCAGCACGGCGGGGGTTAATAAGCACCCGGTGCTCGGGGGTCCGGCTCTGCCCCGCACACGCCGGTTCTTCCTCCGTCCCCCGTCATTTCCTGTGGAAGAAGATGGTGGTCACAGCTGGCAGCAGCAGCGGCGGAGGGGAGAGGAGGAGCCGGCACCGCTGAGAGCAGAGTCCCGCTCATTTCACCTGGAGGGAAAACACCCCCACCCCGGGGCCAAGGACCCCTTTGTCCGGAGGCGCCCGGAGAGGTGAGTTTCCCGTACTAGCCAATGTGGCGAGTGGCCCGACGGGCGACTGCGTGGCTGGCAGCGGGACTCAAAGGCGCCCACACCCATAGAGTGAAGGTTGAACACTGACATTAAGTATTGGGGGGCTCCCGGGTGCCGGGGGTCCCTGGGTGCAGGTATCAGCGGGAGCGCGCATTGCCTCTCACCAGTGCGCGCGCCCGTCACTCTTGTTACACTCGATACATTGTAGCGCTCGGCCTCTTTCTTGTGAGTGACAGGCGTGGAGACCAATGGCACAAAAGGAGGCAGCTCGAATACGGAGTTATGTGACATAATGGGAGGGGCTGTAGTAGGAAGGGGCGGGGTCACAGACCAGGTGGGCTCTGGGTGCAGCTTGAGAGAAGAGGCCCTGTGAGGTCAGGGTGTCATATTCCTGCTGTGTGTGCAACATCCGGCCCGGGCAACTTACACACCCTGTATACTACTACTGTATATATCACACACCCTGTATACTACTACATATATAACACACCCTGTATACTACTACTGTATATATCACACACCCTGTATACTACTACTACTGTATATATCACACACCCTGTATACTACTACTACTGTATATATCACACACCCTGTATACTACTACTACTGTATATATCACACACACCCTGTATACTACTACTACTGTATATATCACACACCCTGTATACTACTACTACTGTATATATCACACACCCTGTATACTACTACTACTACTGTATATATCACACACACCCTGTATACTACTACTGTATATATCACACACCCTGTATACTACTACTACTGTATATATCACACACCCTGTATACTACTACTACTGTATATATCACACACCCTGTATACTACTACTACTGTATATATCACACACCCTGTATACTACTACTACTGTATATATCACACACCCTGTATACTACTACTACTGTATATATCACACACCCTGTATACTACTACTACTGTATATATCACACACCCTGTATACTACTACTACTACTACTACTGTATATATCACACACCCTGTATACTACTACTACTGTATATATCACACACCCTGTATACTACTACTACTGTATATATCACACACCCTGTATACTACTACTACTGTATATATCACACACACCCTGTATACTACTACTACTGTATATATCACACACCCTGTATACTACTACTACTGTATATATCACACACCCTGTATACTACTACTACTACTGTATATATCACACACCCTGTATACTACTACTACTGTATATATCACACACCCTGTATACTACTACTACTGTATATATCACACACCCTGTATACTACTACTACTGTATATATCACACACCCTGTATACTACTACTACTGTATATATCACACACCCTGTATACTACTACTACTGTATATATCACACACCCTGTATACTACTACTACTGTATATATCACACACCCTGTATACTACTACTACTGTATATATCACACACCCTGTATACTACTACTACTACTACTACTGTATATATCACACACCCTGTATACTACTACTACTGTATATATCACACACCCTGTATACTACTACTACTGTATATATCACACACCCTGTATACTACTACTACTGTATATATCACACACACCCTGTATACTACTACTACTGTATATATCACACACCCTGTATACTACTACTACTGTATATATCACACACCCTGTATACTACTACTACTACTGTATATATCACACACCCTGTATACTACTACTGTATATATCACACACCCTGTATACTACTACTACTGTATATATCACACACCCTGTATACTACTACTACTGTATATATCACACACCCTGTATACTACTACTACTGTATATATCACACACCCTGTATACTACTACTACTGTATATACAACACACCCTGTATACTACTACTACTACTGTATATATCACACACACCCTGTATACTACTACTACTACTACTGTATATATCACACACACCCTGTATACTACTACTACTGTATATATCACACACACCCTGTATACTACTACTACTGTATATATCACACACCCTGTATACTACTACTACTACTACTGTATATATCACACACCCTGTATACTACTACTACTACTACTGTATATATCACACACACCCTGTATACTACTACTACTGTATATATCACACACACCCTGTATACTACTACTACTGTATATATCACACACCCTGTATACTACTACTACTGTATATATCACACACCCTGTATACTACTACTGTATATATCACACACCCTGTATACTACTACTACTGTATATATCACACACCCTGTATACTACTATATATATCACACACCCTGTATACTACTACTACTGTATATATCACACACCCTGTATACTACTACTACTACTACTACTGTATATATCACACACCCTGTATACTACTACTACTACTACTGTATATATCACACACCCTGTATACTACTACTACTACTGTATATATCACACCCTGTATACTACTACTACTACTGTATATATCACACACCCTGTATACTACTACTACTACTGTATATATCACACACCCTGTATACTACTACTGTATATATCACACACCCTGTATACTACTACTACTGTATATATCACACACCCTGTATACTACTACTACTACTACAGTATATATCACACACCCTGTATACTACTACTACTACTACTGTATATATCACACACCCTGTATACTACTACTACTACTACTGTATATATCACACACCCTGTATACTACTACTACTACTGTATATATCACACACCCTGTATACTACTACTACTACTACTACTGTATATATCACACACCCTGTATACTACTACTACTATATATATCACACACCCTGTATACTACTACTACTACTACTACTACTACTGTATATATCACACACCCTGTATACTACTACTACTGTATATATCACACACCCTGTATACTACTACTACTGTATATATCACACACCCTGTATACTACTACTACTACTGTATATATCACACACCCTGTATACTACTACTACTACTACTACTACTGTATATATCACACACCCTGTATACTACTACTACTACTGTATATATCACACACCCTGTATACTACTACTACTGTATATATCACACACCCTGTATACTACTACTACTGTATATATCACACACCCTGTATACTACTACTACTACTACTGTATATATCACACACCCTGTATACTACTACTACTACTACTGTATATATCACACACCCTGTATACTACTACTACTACTACTGTATATATCACACACCCTGTATACTACTACTACAGTATATATCACACACCCTGTATACTACTACTACTACTACTGTATATATCACACACCCTGTATACTACTACTACTACTGTATATATCACACACCCTGTATACTACTACTACTGTATATATCACACACCCTGTATACTACTACTGTATATATCACACACCCTGTATACTACTACTACTACTACTGTATATATCACACACCCTGTATACTACTACTGTATATATCACACACCTTGTATACTACTTCTACTACTACTACTGTATATATCACACACCCTGTATACTACTACTACTACTACTACTGTATATATCACACACCCTGTATAATACTACTACTACTACTACTACTGTATATATCACACACCCTGTATACTACTACTACTACTACTACTGTATATATCACACACCCTGTATACTACTACTACTACTGTATATATCACACACCCTGTATACTACTACTACTACTGTATATATCACACACCCTGTATACTACTACTACTACTGTATATATCACACACCCTGTATACTACTACTACTACTGTATATATCACACACCCTGTATACTACTACTACTACTGTATATATCACACACCCTGTATACTACTACTACTACTACTGTATATATCACACACCCTGTATAATACTACTACTACTACTGTATATATCACACACCCTGTATACTACTACTACTACTACTGTATATATCACACACCCTGTATACTACTACTACTGTATATATCACACACCCTGTATACTACTACTACTGTATATATCACACACCCTGTATACTACTACTACTACTGTATATATCACACACCCTGTATAATACTACTACTACTACTGTATATATCACACACCCTGTATACTACTACTACTACTACTGTATATATCACACACCCTGTATACTACTACTACTACTACTGTATATATCACACACCCTGTATACTACTACTACTACTACTGTATATATCACACACCCTGTATACTACTACTACTACTACTGTATATATCACACACCCTGTATACTACTACTACTACTACTGTATATATCACACACCCTGTATACTACTACTACTACTACTGTATATATCACACACCCTGTATACTACTACTACTACTACTGTATATATCACACACCCTGTATACTACTACTACTACTACTGTATATATCACACACCCTGTATACTACTACTACTACTACTGTATATATCACACACCCTGTATACTACTACTACTACTACTGTATATATCACACACCCTGTATACTACTACTACTACTACTGTATATATCACACACCCTGTATACTACTACTACTGTATATATCACACACCCTGTATACTACTACTACTGTATATATCACACACCCTGTATACTACTACTACTACTACTGTATATATCACACACCCTGTATACTACTACTACTACTACTGTATATATCACACACCCTGTATACTACTACTACTGTATATATCACACACCCTGTATACTACTACTACTGTATATATCACACACCCTGTATACTACTACTACTGTATATATCACACACCCTGTATACTACTACTACTACTGTATATATCACACACCCTGTATACTACTACTACTACTGTATATATCACACACCCTGTATACTACTACTACTACTACTGTATATATCACACACCCTGTATACTACTACTACTGTATATATCACACACCCTGTATACTACTACTACTGTATATATCACACACCCTGTATACTACTACTACTGTATATATCACACACCCTGTATACTACTACTACTGTATATACAACACACCCTGTATACTACTACTACTACTGTATATATCACACACACCCTGTATACTACTACTACTACTACTGTATATATCACACACACCCTGTATACTACTACTACTGTATATATCACACACACCCTGTATACTACTACTACTGTATATATCACACACCCTGTATACTACTACTACTACTACTGTATATATCACACACCCTGTATACTACTACTACTACTACTGTATATATCACACACACCCTGTATACTACTACTACTGTATATATCACACACACCCTGTATACTACTACTACTGTATATATCACACACCCTGTATACTACTACTACTGTATATATCACACACCCTGTATACTACTACTGTATATATCACACACCCTGTATACTACTACTACTGTATATATCACACACCCTGTATACTACTATATATATCACACACCCTGTATACTACTACTACTGTATATATCACACACCCTGTATACTACTACTACTACTACTACTGTATATATCACACACCCTGTATACTACTACTACTACTACTGTATATATCACACACCCTGTATACTACTACTACTACTGTATATATCACACCCTGTATACTACTACTACTACTGTATATATCACACACCCTGTATACTACTACTACTACTGTATATATCACACACCCTGTATACTACTACTGTATATATCACACACCCTGTATACTACTACTACTGTATATATCACACACCCTGTATACTACTACTACTACTACAGTATATATCACACACCCTGTATACTACTACTACTACTACTGTATATATCACACACCCTGTATACTACTACTACTACTACTGTATATATCACACACCCTGTATACTACTACTACTACTGTATATATCACACACCCTGTATACTACTACTACTACTACTACTGTATATATCACACACCCTGTATACTACTACTACTATATATATCACACACCCTGTATACTACTACTACTACTACTACTACTACTGTATATATCACACACCCTGTATACTACTACTACTGTATATATCACACACCCTGTATACTACTACTACTGTATATATCACACACCCTGTATACTACTACTACTACTGTATATATCACACACCCTGTATACTACTACTACTACTACTACTACTGTATATATCACACACCCTGTATACTACTACTACTACTGTATATATCACACACCCTGTATACTACTACTACTGTATATATCACACACCCTGTATACTACTACTACTGTATATATCACACACCCTGTATACTACTACTACTACTACTGTATATATCACACACCCTGTATACTACTACTACTACTACTGTATATATCACACACCCTGTATACTACTACTACTACTACTGTATATATCACACACCCTGTATACTACTACTACAGTATATATCACACACCCTGTATACTACTACTACTACTACTGTATATATCACACACCCTGTATACTACTACTACTACTGTATATATCACACACCCTGTATACTACTACTACTGTATATATCACACACCCTGTATACTACTACTGTATATATCACACACCCTGTATACTACTACTACTACTACTGTATATATCACACACCCTGTATACTACTACTGTATATATCACACACCTTGTATACTACTTCTACTACTACTACTGTATATATCACACACCCTGTATACTACTACTACTACTACTACTGTATATATCACACACCCTGTATAATACTACTACTACTACTACTACTGTATATATCACACACCCTGTATACTACTACTACTACTACTACTGTATATATCACACACCCTGTATACTACTACTACTACTGTATATATCACACACCCTGTATACTACTACTACTACTGTATATATCACACACCCTGTATACTACTACTACTACTGTATATATCACACACCCTGTATACTACTACTACTACTGTATATATCACACACCCTGTATACTACTACTACTACTGTATATATCACACACCCTGTATACTACTACTACTACTACTGTATATATCACACACCCTGTATAATACTACTACTACTACTGTATATATCACACACCCTGTATACTACTACTACTACTACTGTATATATCACACACCCTGTATACTACTACTACTGTATATATCACACACCCTGTATACTACTACTACTGTATATATCACACACCCTGTATACTACTACTACTACTGTATATATCACACACCCTGTATAATACTACTACTACTACTGTATATATCACACACCCTGTATACTACTACTACTACTACTGTATATATCACACACCCTGTATACTACTACTACTACTACTGTATATATCACACACCCTGTATACTACTACTACTACTACTGTATATATCACACACCCTGTATACTACTACTACTACTACTGTATATATCACACACCCTGTATACTACTACTACTACTACTGTATATATCACACACCCTGTATACTACTACTACTACTACTGTATATATCACACACCCTGTATACTACTACTACTACTACTGTATATATCACACACCCTGTATACTACTACTACTACTACTGTATATATCACACACCCTGTATACTACTACTACTACTACTGTATATATCACACACCCTGTATACTACTACTACTACTACTGTATATATCACACACCCTGTATACTACTACTACTACTACTGTATATATCACACACCCTGTATACTACTACTACTGTATATATCACACACCCTGTATACTACTACTACTGTATATATCACACACCCTGTATACTACTACTACTACTACTGTATATATCACACACCCTGTATACTACTACTACTACTACTGTATATATCACACACCCTGTATACTACTACTACTGTATATATCACACACCCTGTATACTACTACTACTGTATATATCACACACCCTGTATACTACTACTACTGTATATATCACACACCCTGTATACTACTACTACTACTGTATATATCACACACCCTGTATACTACTACTACTACTGTATATATCACACACCCTGTATACTACTACTACTACTACTGTATATATCACACACCCTGTATACTACTACTACTACTACTGTATATATCACACACCCTGTATACTACTACTGTATATATCACACACCCTGTATACTACTACTGTATATATCACACACCCTGTATACTACTACTGTATATATCACACACCCTGTATACTACTACTGTATATATCACACACCCTGTATACTACTACTGTATATATCACACACCCTGTATACTACTACTGTATATATCACACACCCTGTATACTACTACTGTATATATCACACACCCTGTATACTACTACTGTATATATCACACACCCTGTATACTACTACTGTATATATCACACACCCTGTATACTACTACTGTATATATCACACACCCTGTATACTACTACTGTATATATCACACACCCTGTATACTACTACTGTATATATCACACACCCTGTATACTACTACTGTATATATCACACACCCTGTATACTACTACTGTATATATCACACACCCTGTATACTACTACTGTATATATCACACACCCTGTATACTACTACTGTATATATCACACACCCTGTATACTACTACTGTATATATCACACACCCTGTATACTACTACTGTATATATCACACACCCTGTATACTACTACTGTATATATCACACACCCTGTATACTACTACTGTATATATCACACACCCTGTATACTACTACTGTATATATCACACACCCTGTATACTACTACTGTATATATCACACACCCTGTATACTACTACTGTATATATCACACACCCTGTATACTACTACTGTATATATCACACACCCTGTATACTACTACTGTATATATCACACACCCTGTATACTACTACTGTATATATCACACACCCTGTATACTACTACTGTATATATCACACACCCTGTATACTACTACTGTATATATCACACACCCTGTATACTACTACTGTATATATCACACACCCTGTATACTACTACTGTATATATCACACACCCTGTATACTACTACTGTATATATCACACACCCTGTATACTACTACTGTATATATCACACACCCTGTATACTACTACTGTATATATCACACACCCTGTATACTACTACTGTATATATCACACACCCTGTATACTACTACTGTATATATCACACACCCTGTATACTACTACTGTATATATCACACACCCTGTATACTACTACTGTATATATCACACACCCTGTATACTACTACTGTATATATCACACACCCTGTATACTACTACTGTATATATCACACACCCTGTATACTACTACTACTACTACTGTATATATCACACACCCTGTATACTACTACTACTACTACTGTATATATCACACACCCTGTATACTACTACTACTACTACTGTATATATCACACACCCTGTATACTACTACTACTACTACTGTATATATCACACACCCTGTATACTACTACTACTACTACTGTATATATCACACACCCTGTATACTACTACTACTACTGTATATATCACACACCCTGTATACTACTACTACTACTGTATATATCACACACCCTGTATACTACTACTACTACTGTATATATCACACACCCTGTATACTACTACTACTACTGTATATATCACACACCCTGTATACTACTACTACTACTGTATATATCACACACCCTGTATACTACTACTACTACTGTATATATCACACACCCTGTATACTACTACTACTACTGTATATATCACACACCCTGTATACTACTACTACTACTGTATATATCACACACCCTGTATACTACTACTACTACTACTACTGTATATATCACACACCCTGTATACTACTACTACTACTACTGTATATATCACACACCCTGTATACTACTACTACTACTACTGTATATATCACACACCCTGTATACTACTACTACTACTACTACTGTATATATCACACACCCTGTATACTACTACTACTACTACTGTATATATCACACACCCTGTATACTACTACTACTACTACTGTATATATCACACACCCTGTATACTACTACTACTACTACTGTATATATCACACACCCTGTATACTACTACTACTACTACTGTATATATCACACACCCTGTATACTACTACTACTACTACTGTATATATCACACACCCTGTATACTACTACTACTACTACTGTATATATCACACACCCTGTATACTACTACTACTACTACTGTATATATCACACACCCTGTATACTACTACTACTACTACTGTATATATCACACACCCTGTATACTACTACTACTACTACTGTATATATCACACACCCTGTATACTACTACTACTACTACTGTATATATCACACACCCTGTATACTACTACTACTACTACTGTATATATCACACACCCTGTATACTACTACTACTACTACTGTATATATCACACACCCTGTATACTACTACTACTACTACTGTATATATCACACACCCTGTATACTACTACTACTACTACTGTATATATCACACACCCTGTATACTACTACTACTACTACTGTATATATCACACACCCTGTATACTACTACTACTACTACTGTATATATCACACACCCTGTATACTACTACTACTACTACTGTATATATCACACACCCTGTATACTACTACTACTACTACTGTATATATCACACACCCTGTATACTACTACTACTACTACTGTATATATCACACACCCTGTATACTACTACTACTACTACTGTATATATCACACACCCTGTATACTACTACTACTGTATATATCACACACCCTGTATACTACTACTACTACTACTGTATATATCACACACCCTGTATACTACTACTACTACTACTGTATATATCACACACCCTGTATACTACTACTACTACTACTGTATATATCACACACCCTGTATACTACTACTACTACTACTGTATATATCACACACCCTGTATACTACTACTACTACTACTGTATATATCACACACCCTGTATACTACTACTACTACTACTGTATATATCACACACCCTGTATACTACTACTACTACTACTGTATATATCACACACCCTGTATACTACTACTACTACTGTATATATCACACACCCTGTATACTACTACTACTGTATATATCACACACCCTGTATACTACTACTACTGTATATATCACACACCCTGTATACTACTACTACTGTATATATCACACACCCTGTATACTACTACTACTGTATATATCACACACCCTGTATACTACTACTACTGTATATATCACACACCCTGTATACTACTACTACTGTATATATCACACACCCTGTATACTACTACTACTGTATATATCACACACCCTGTATACTACTACTACTGTATATATCACACACCCTGTATACTACTACTACTGTATATATCACACACCCTGTATACTACTACTACTGTATATATCACACACCCTGTATACTACTACTACTGTATATGTCACACACCCTGTATACTACTACTACTGTATATGTCACACACCCTGTATACTACTACTGTATATATCACACACCCTGTATACTACTACTGTATATATCACACACCCTGTATACTACTACTACTACTGTATATATCACACACCCTGTATACTACTACTACTGTATATATCACACACCCTGTATACTACTACTACTGTATATATCACACACCCTGTATACTACTACTACTGTATATATCACACACCCTGTATACTACTACTACTGTATATATCACACACCCTGTATACTACTACTACTGTATATATCACACACCCTGTATACTACTACTACTGTATATATCACACACCCTGTATACTACTACTACTACTACTACTACTGTATATATCACACACCCTGTATACTACTACTGTATATATCACACACCCTGTATACTACTACTGTATATATCACACACCCTGTATACTACTACTACTACTGTATATATCACACACCCTGTATACTACTACTACTGTATATATCACACACCCTGTATACTACTACTACTGTATATATCACACACCCTGTATACTACTACTACTGTATATATCACACACCCTGTATACTACTACTACTGTATATATCACACACCCTGTATACTACTACTACTGTATATATCACACACCCTGTATACTACTACTACTGTATATATCACACACCCTGTATACTACTACTACTACTACTACTACTGTATATATCACACACCCTGTATACTACTACTGTATATATCACACACCCTGTATACTACTACTGTATATATCACACACCCTGTATACTACTACTACTACTGTATATATCACACACCCTGTATACTACTACTACTACTGTATATATCACACACCCTGTATACTACTACTGTATATATCACACACCCTGTATACTACTACTGTATATATCACACACCCTGTATACTACTACTACTACTGTATATATCACACACCCTGTATACTACTACTACTACTGTATATATCACACACCCTGTATACTACTACTACTACTGTATATATCACACACCCTGTATACTACTACTACTACTGTATATATCACACACCCTGTATACTACTACTACTACTGTATATATCACACACCCTGTATACTACTACTACTACTGTATATATCACACACCCTGTATACTACTACTGTATATATCACACACCCTGTATACTACTACTGTATATATCACACACCCTGTATACTACTACTGTATATATCACACACCCTGTATACTACTACTGTATATATCACACACCCTGTATACTACTACTGTATATATCACACACCCTGTATACTACTACTGTAT